>NW_028143264.1:0-160000 GCF_977018435.1 Lepisma saccharinum | reverse complement strand
TTTTCGTCCAATAATCAAAATGTAAGAATTAAAACGTTTTTCAGGCTCTAAAAAGCATAATAATTCAACATTTTCCTGAAGATCATCTCTGGTTTGCTTTGGGGAGATACTGAGTTTCAAATGAGTATCAGCACTGAACGCGAATTTTTCGAAAAACCCAGTTTTCGTCCTATACACAAAATGTGAGAATTAAAAATCTTTTGAGGCTCCAAAAAGCATAATAATTCAACATTTTCCTCAAGATCATCTCTGGTTTGCTTTAGGGAGAAATGAGTTTCAAATGAGTATTAGCATTTAACGCGAATTTTTCGAAAAACCCAGTTTTCGTCTTATAATCAAAATGTAAGAATTAAAACTCTTTTTAGGCTCTGAAATGCATAATAATTCAACATTTTCCTGAAGATCATCTCTGGTTTGCTTTGAGGAGAGACCGAGTTTCAAGAGAGTATTATTAGCATTGAACGCGAATTTTTTGAAAAACACAGTTTTCGTCCTATAGTCATAACGTAAGAATTAAAAATCTTTTGAGTGTCCAAGAAGCATAATAATTCAACATTTTCCTCAAGATCATCTCTGGTTTGCTTTAGGGAGAAATGAGTTTCAAATGAGTATTATCATTTAACGCGAATTTTTCGAAAAACCCAGTTTTCGTCTTATAATCAAAATGTAAGAATTAAAACTCTTATTAGGCTCTGAAATGCATAATAATTCAACATTTTCCTGAAGATCATCTCTGGTTTGCTTTGGGGAGAGACCGAGTTTCAAGAGAGTATGAGCATTGAACGCGAATTTTTCGAAAAACCCAGTTTTCGTTTTATACTCAAAATGTAAGAATTAAAAATCTTTTCAAGCTCTCAAAAGAATAATAATTCAACATTTTCCTGAAGATCATCTATGGTTTGCTTTTGGGAGAAAAAGAGTTACAAAAGAGTATTAGCATCTAACGCGTATTTTTCGTAAAGCCCAGTTTTCGTCTTATAATCAAAATGTAAGAATTAAAACGCTTTTCAGGCTCTGAAAAGCATAATAATTAAACATTTTTGTCAAGATCATCTCTGGTTTGCTTTGGGGAGAAGATGAGTTTCAAAAGAGTATAATCATTTAACGCGATTTTTCAAAAAACCCAGTTTTCGTGCTATAGTCAAAATGTAAGTATTAAATCGCTTTTCAAGCTCTGAAAAGCAAAAAAATTAAACATTTTCCTGAAGATCCACTCTGGTTTGCTTTAGAGAGAAAAAAGTTTCAAACGAGTATCAGAAATGAACGCGAATTTTTCGAAAAACCCAGTTTTCGTTTTATAGTCAAAATGAAAGAATTAAAAAGCTTTTCAGGCTCTGAAAAGCACAACAATTCAACATTTTCCTGAAGATCATCTCTGGTTTGTATTGGGGAGAAAATGAGTTTCAAAAGAGTAATAGCATTTAACGCAAATTTTTTTTTCGTCCTATAGTCAAAATGTAAGAATTAAAAAGCTTATCCTGCTTTGAAAAGCATAATAATTTAACATTTTCCTAAAGATCATCCCTGGTTTGTTTTAGGGAGAGAAAGAGTTTCAAATGTGTAATAGCACTTAACGCGAATTTTTCGAAAAACCCAGTTTTCGTCCTATAATCAAAATGTAGGAATTAAAAAGCTTTTTAGGCTCTGAAAAGCTTATTAATTCAACATTTTCCTGAATATCATCTCTGGTTTGCTTTGGGGAGAGACCGAGTATCAAAAGAGTATTAGCATTGAACGCGAATTTTTCGAAAAACCCAGTTTTCGTCCTATAGTCAAAATGTAAGAATTAAAAATTTTTTGAGGCTTCAAAAAGCATAATATTTCTCCATTTTAATGAAGATCATCTCTGGTTTTCTTTGGGGAGAGACCGAGTATCAAAAGAGTATTAGCATTGAACGCGAAATTTTCAAAAAACTCAGTTTTCGTCCTATAGTCAAAATGTAAGAATTAAAAATTTTTTGAGGCTCCAAAAAGCATAATAATTCAACATTTTCCTGAAGATCATCTCTGGTTTGCTTTGAGGAGAGAACGAGTTTCAAAAGAGTATTAGCATTGAACGCGAATTTTTTGAAAAACACAGTTTTCGTCCTATAGTCATAACGTAAGAATTAAAAACCTTTTGAGTGTCCAAGAAGCATAATAATTCAACATTTTCCTCAAGATCATCTCTGGTTTGCTTTAGGGAGAAATGAGTTTCAAATGAGTATTATCATTTAACGCGAATTTTTCGAAAAACCCAGTTTTCGTCTTATAATCAAAATGTAAGAATTAAAAAGCTTATCCTGCTTTGAAAAGCATAATAATTTAACATTTTCCTAAAGATCATCCCTGGTTTGTTTTAGGGAGAGAAAGAGTTTCAAATGTGTAATAGCATTTAACGCGAATTTTTCGAAAAACCCAGTTTTCGTCCTATAATCAAAATGTAGAAATTAAAACGCTTTTCAGGCTCTGAAACGCTTAAAAATTCAACATTTTCCTGAAGATCATCTCTGGTTCGCTTTGGGGAGATACTGAGTTTCAAAAGAGTATTATCATTTAACGCGAATTTTTCGAAAAACCCAGTTTTCGTCTTATAATCAAAATGTAAGAATTAAAACTCTTATTAGGCTCTGAAATGCATAATAATTCAACATTTTCCTGAAGATCATCTCTGGTTTGCTTTGGGGAGAGACCGAGTTTCAAGAGAGTATGAGCATTGAACGCGAATTTTTCGAAAAACCCAGTTTTCGTTTTATACTCAAAATGTAAGAATTAAAAATCTTTTCAAGCTCTCAAAAGAATAATAATTCAACATTTTCCTGAAGATCATCTATGGTTTGCTTTTGGGAGAAAAAGAGTTACAAAAGAGTATTAGCATCTAACGCGTATTTTTCGTAAAGCCCAGTTTTCGTCTTATAATCAAAATGTAAGAATTAAAACGCTTTTCAGGCTCTGAAAAGCATAATAATTAAACATTTTTGTCAAGATCATCTCTGGTTTGCTTTGGGGAGAAGATGAGTTTCAAAAGAGTATAATCATTTAACGCGATTTTTCAAAAAACCCAGTTTTCGTGCTATAGTCAAAATGTAAGTATTAAATCGCTTTTCAAGCTCTGAAAAGCAAAAAAATTAAACATTTTCCTGAAGATCCACTCTGGTTTGCTTTAGAGAGAAAAAAGTTTCAAATGAGTATCAGAAATGAACGCGAATTTTTCGAAAAACCCAGTTTTCGTTTTATAGTCAAAATGAAAGAATTAAAAAGCTTTTCAGGCTCTGAAAAGCACAACAATTCAACATTTTCCTGAAGATCATCTCTGGTTTGTATTGGGGAGAAAATGAGTTTCAAAAGAGTAATAGCATTTAACGCAAATTTTTTTTTCGTCCTATAGTCAAAATGTAAGAATTAAAAAGCTTATCCTGCTTTGAAAAGCATAATAATTTAACATTTTCCTAAAGATCATCCCTGGTTTGTTTTAGGGAGAGAAAGAGTTTCAAATGTGTAATAGCACTTAACGCGAATTTTTAGAAAAACCCAGTTTTCGTCCTATAATCAAAATGTAGGAATTAAAAAGCTTTTCAGGCTCTGAAAAGCTTATTAATTCAACATTTTCCTGAATATCATCTCTGGTTTGCTTTGGGGAGAGACCGAGTATCAAAAGAGTATTAGCATTGAACGCGAATTTTTCGAAAAACCCAGTTTTCGTCCTATAGTCAAAATGTAAGAATTAAAAATTTTTTGAGGCTTCAAAAAGCATAATATTTCTCCATTTTAATGAAGATCATCTCTGGTTTTCTTTGGGGAGAGACCGAGTATCAAAAGAGTATTAGCATTGAACGCGAAATTTTCAAAAAACTCAGTTTTCGTCCTATAGTCAAAATGTAAGAATTAAAAATTTTTTGAGGCTCCAAAAAGCATAATAATTCAACATTTTCCTGAAGATCATCTCTGGTTTGCTTTGAGGAGAGAACGAGTTTCAAAAGAGTATTAGCATTGAACGCGAATTTTTTGAAAAACACAGTTTTCTTCCTATAGTCATAACGTAAGAATTAAAAACCTTTTGAGTGTCCAAGAAGCATAATAATTCAACATTTTCCTCAAGATGATCTCTGGTTTGCTTTAGGGAGAAATGAGTTTCAAATGAGTATTATCATTTAACGCGAATTTTTCGAAAAACCCAGTTTTCGTCTTATAATCAAAATGTAAGAATTAAAACTCTTATTAGGCTCTGAAATGCATAATAATTCAACATTTTCCTGAAGATCATCTCTGGTTTGCTTTGGGGAGAGACCGAGTTTCAAGAGAGTATGAGCATTGAACGCGAATTTTTCGAAAAACCCAGTTTTCGTTTTATACTCAAAATGTAAGAATTAAAAATCTTTTCATGCTCTCAAAAGAATAATAATTCAACATTTTCCTGAAGATCATCTATGGTTTGCTTTGGGGAGAAGATGAGTTTCAAAAAATCATTTAACGCGATTTTTCAAAAAACCCAGTTTTCGTGCTATAGTCAAAATGTAAGTATTAAATCGCTTTTCAAGCTCTGAAAAGCAAAAAAATTAAACATTTTCCTGAAGATCAACTCTGGTTTGCTTTAGAGAGAAAAAAGTTTCAAATGAGTATCAGAAATGAACGCGAATTTTTCGAAAAACCCAGTTTTCGTCCTATAGTCAAAATGAAAGAATTAAAAAGCTTTTCAGGCTCTGAAAAGCACAACAATTCAACATTTTCCTGAAGATCATCTCTGGTTTGTATTGGGGAGAAAATGAGTTTCAAAAGAGTAATAGCATTTAACGCAAATTTTTTTTTCGTCCTATAGTCAAAATGTAAGAATTAAAAAGCTTATCCTGCTTTGAAAAGCATAATAATTTAACATTTTCCTAAAGATCATCCCTGGTTTGTTTTAGGGAGAGAAAGAGTTTCAAATGTGTAATAGCATTTAACGCGAATTTTTCGAAAAACCCAGTTTTCGTCCTATAATCAAAATGTAGGAATTAAAAAGCTTTTCAGGCTCTGAAAAGCTTATTAATTCAACATTTTCCTGAATATCATCTCTGGTTTGCTTTGGGGAGAGACCGAGTATCAAAAGAGTATTAGCATTGAACGCGAATTTTTCGAAAAACCCAGTTTTCGTCCTATAGTCAAAATGTAAGAATTAAAAATTTTTTGAGGCTTCAAAAAGCATAATATTTCTCCATTTTAATGAAGATCATCTCTGGTTTTCTTTGGGGAGAGACCGAGTATCAAAAGAGTATTAGCATTGAACGCGAAATTTTCAAAAAACTCAGTTTTCGTCCTATAGTCAAAATTTAAGAATTAAAAATTTTTTGAGGCTCCAAAAAGCATAATAATTCAACATTTTCCTGAAGATCATCTCTGGTTTGCTTTGGGGAGAGATCGAGTATCAAAAGAGTATCAGCATTGAACGCGAATTTTTCGAAAAACTCAGTTTCCGTCCTATAGTCAAAATGTAAGAATTAGAAATATTCTGTGGCTCCAAAAAGCATAATAATTCAACAATTTCATTAATATCATCTCTGGTTTGCTTTAGGGAGAAAGAGAGTTTCAAATGAGTATTAGCATTGAAAGGGAATTTTTCGAAAAACCCTGTTTTCGTCCTATAATCAAAATGTAAGAATTAAAAAGCTTATCCTGCTTTGAAAAGCATAATAATTTAACATTTTCCTAAAGATCATCCCTGGTTTGTTTTAGGGAGAGAAAGAGTTTCAAATGTGTAATAGCATTTAACGCGAATTTTTCGAAAAACCCAGTTTTCGTCCTATAATCAAAATGTAGGAATTAAAACGCTTTTCAGGCTCTGAAACGCTTAAAAATTCAACATTTTCCTGAAGATCATCTCTGGTTCGCTTTGGGGAGATACTGAGTTTCAAAAGAGTATTAGCATTGAACGCGAATTTTTCGAAAAACCCAGTTTCCGTCCTATAGTCAAAATGTAAGAATTAGAAATCTTCTGTGGCTCCAAAAAGCATAATAATTCAACAATTTCATTAATATCATCTCTGGTTTGCTTTAGGGAGAAAGAGAGTTTCAAATGAGTATTAGCATTGAAAGGGAATTTTTCGAAAAACCCGGTTTTCGTCCTATAATCAAAATGTAAGAATTGGAACGTTTTTCAGGCTGTGAAAAGCATAATAAATCAACATTTTCCTGAAGATCATCTTTGGTTTGCTTTGGGGAGAAACTGAGTTTCAAAAGAGTATTAGCTTTGAACGCGAATTTTTCGAAAAACCCAGTTTTCGTCCTATAATCAAAATGTAAGAATTAAAAAGCTTTTCAGGCTCTGAAACGCTTAAAAATTCAACATTTTCCTGAAGATCATCTCTGGTTCGCTTTGGGGAGATACTGAGTTTCAAATGAGTATCAGCATTGAGCGCGAATTTTTCGAAAAACCCAGTTTTCGTCCTATACTCAAAATGTAAGAATTAAAAATCTTTTGAGGCTCCAAAAAGCATAATAATTCAACATTTTCCTCAAGATCATCTCTGGTTTGCTTTAGGGAGAAATGAGTTTCAAATGAGTATTAGCATTTAACGCGAATTTTTCGAAAAACCCAGTTTTCATCTTATAATCAAAATGTAAGAATTAAAACTCTTTTTAGGATCTGAAAAGCATAATAATTCAACATTTTCCTGAAGATCATCTCTGGTTTGCTTTGGGGAGAGACCGAGTTTCAAAAGAGTGTTAGCATTGAACGCGAATTTTTTGAAAAACCCAGTTTTTGTCCTATAGTCAAAACGTAAGAATTAAAAATCTTTTGAGGGTCCAAGAATCATAATAATTCAACATTTTCCTGAAGATCATCTCTGGTTTGCTTTGGGGAGAAGTTGAGTTTCAAAGGAGTATTAGTATTGAACGCGAATTTTTCGAAAAACCCAGTTTTCGTCCTATGGTCGAAATGCAAGAATTAAAAGGATTTTCAGGCTCTGAAAAGCATTAAAAATCAACATTTTCCTGAAGATCTACTGTGGTTTGCGTTAGGGGAAAAAGATTTTCAAATTAGTATTAGCACTGAACGCGAATATTTAAAAAAAACAAAAAAAAAACAGTTTTCTTCCTATAGTCAAAATCTAAGAATTAAAACGCTTTTCAGGCTCTGAAAAGCATAATAATTCCGCATTTTTTTTTTGAAGATCAACTCTGGTTTGCTTTAGGGAGAAAAAGAGTTTCAAAAGAGTATTAGCATTTAACGCGGATTTTTCGTAAAGCCCATTTTTCGTCCAATAATCAAAATGTAAGAATTAAAACGTTTTTCAGGCTCTAAAAAGCATAATAATTCAACATTTTCCTGAAGATCATCTCTGGTTTGCTTTGGGGAGATACTGAGTTTCAAATGAGTATCAGCACTGAACGCGAATTTTTCGAAAAACCCAGTTTTCGTCCTATACACAAAATGTGAGAATTAAAAATCTTTTGAGGCTCCAAAAAGCATAATAATTCAACATTTTCCTCAAGATCATCTCTGGTTTGCTTTAGGGAGAAATGAGTTTCAAATGAGTATTAGCATTTAACGCGAATTTTTCGAAAAACCCAGTTTTCGTCTTATAATCAAAATGTAAGAATTAAAACTCTTTTTAGGCTCTGAAATGCATAATAATTCAACATTTTCCTGAAGATCATCTCTGGTTTGCTTTGAGGAGAGACCGAGTTTCAAGAGAGTATTATTAGCATTGAACGCGAATTTTTTGAAAAACACAGTTTTCGTCCTATAGTCATAACGTAAGAATTAAAAATCTTTTGAGTGTCCAAGAAGCATAATAATTCAACATTTTCCTCAAGATCATCTCTGGTTTGCTTTAGGGAGAAATGAGTTTCAAATGAGTATTATCATTTAACGCGAATTTTTCGAAAAACCCAGTTTTCGTCTTATAATCAAAATGTAAGAATTAAAACTCTTATTAGGCTCTGAAATGCATAATAATTCAACATTTTCCTGAAGATCATCTCTGGTTTGCTTTGGGGAGAGACCGAGTTTCAAGAGAGTATGAGCATTGAACGCGAATTTTTCGAAAAACCCAGTTTTCGTTTTATACTCAAAATGTAAGAATTAAAAATCTTTTCAAGCTCTCAAAAGAATAATAATTCAACATTTTCCTGAAGATCATCTATGGATTGCTTTTGGGAGAAAAAGAGTTACAAAAGAGTATTAGCATCTAACGCGTATTTTTCGTAAAGCCCAGTTTTCGTCTTATAATCAAAATGTAAGAATTAAAACGCTTTTCAGGCTCTGAAAAGCATAATAATTAAACATTTTTGTCAAGATCATCTCTGGTTTGCTTTGGGGAGAAGATGAGTTTCAAAAGAGTATAATCATTTAACGCGATTTTTCAAAAAACCCAGTTTTCGTGCTATAGTCAAAATGTAAGTATTAAATCGCTTTTCAAGCTCTGAAAAGCAAAAAAATTAAACATTTTCCTGAAGATCCACTCTGGTTTGCTTTAGAGAGAAAAAAGTTTCAAATGAGTATCAGAAATGAACGCGAATTTTTCGAAAAACCCAGTTTTCGTTTTATAGTCAAAATGAAAGAATTAAAAAGCTTTTCAGGCTCTGAAAAGCACAACAATTCAACATTTTCCTGAAGATCATCTCTGGTTTGTATTGGGGAGAAAATGAGTTTCAAAAGAGTAATAGCATTTAACGCAAATTTTTTTTTCGTCCTATAGTCAAAATGTAAGAATTAAAAAGCTTATCCTGCTTTGAAAAGCATAATAATTTAACATTTTCCTAAAGATCATCCCTGGTTTGTTTTAGGGAGAGAAAGAGTTTCAAATGTGTAATAGCACTTAACGCGAATTTTTCGAAAAACCCAGTTTTCGTCCTATAATCAAAATGTAGGAATTAAAAAGCTTTTCAGGCTCTGAAAAGCTTATTAATTCAACATTTTCCTGAATATCATCTCTGGTTTGCTTTGGGGAGAGACCGAGTATCAAAAGAGTATTAGCATTGAACGCGAATTTTTCGAAAAACCCAGTTTTCGTCCTATAGTCAAAATGTAAGAATTAAAAATTTTTTGAGGCTTCAAAAAGCATAATATTTCTCCATTTTAATGAAGATCATCTCTGGTTTTCTTTGGGGAGAGACCGAGTATCAAAAGAGTATTAGCATTGAACGCGAAATTTTCAATAAACTCAGTTTTCGTCCTATAGTCAAAATGTAAGAATTAAAAATTTTTTGAGGCTCCAAAAAGCATAATAATTCAACATTTTCCTGAAGATCATCTCTGGTTTGCTTTGAGGAGAGAACGAGTTTCAAAAGAGTATTAGCATTGAACGCGAATTTTTTGAAAAACACAGTTTTCGTCCTATAGTCATAACGTAAGAATTAAAAACCTTTTGAGTGTCCAAGAAGCATAATAATTCAACATTTTCCTCAAGATCATCTCTGGTTTGCTTTAGGGAGAAATGAGTTTCAAATGAGTATTATCATTTAACGCGAATTTTTCGAAAAACCCAGTTTTCGTCTTATAATCAAAATGTAAGAATTAAAACTCTTATTAGGCTCTGAAATGCATAATAATTCAACATTTTCCTGAAGATCATCTCTGGTTTGCTTTGGGGAGAGACCGAGTTTCAAGAGAGTATGAGCATTGAACGCGAATTTTTCGAAAAATCCAGTTTTCGTTTTATACTCAAAATGTAAGAATTAAAAATCTTTTCTTGCTCTCAAAAGAATAATAATTCAACATTTTCCTGAAGATCATCTATGGTTTGCTTTGGGGAGAAGATGAGTTTCAAAAGAGTATTATCATTTAACGCGATTTTTCAAAAAACCCAGTTTTCGTGCTATAGTCAAAATGTAAGTATTAAATCGCTTTTCAAGCTCTGAAAAGCAAAAAAATTAAACATTTTCCTGAAGATCAACTCTGGTTTGCTTTAGAGAGAAAAAAGTTTCAAATAAGTATCAGAAATGAACGCGAATTTTTCGAAAAACCCAGTTTTCGTCCTATAGTCAAAATGAAAGAATTAAAAAGCTTTTCAGGCTCTGTAAGAATTAAAACTCTTATTAGGCTCTGAAATGCATAATAATTCAACATTTTCCTGAAGATCATCTCTGGTTTGCTTTGGGGAGAGACCGAGTTTCAAGAGAGTATGAGCATTGAACGCGAATTTTTCGAAAAATCCAGTTTTCGTTTTATACTCAAAATGTAAGAATTAAAAATCTTTTCATGCTCTCAAAAGAATAATAATTCAACATTTTCCTGAAGATCATCTATGGTTTGCTTTGGGGAGAAGATGAGTTTCAAAAGAGTATTATCATTTAACGCGATTTTTCAAAAAACCCAGTTTTCGTGCTATAGTCAAAATGTAAGTATTAAATCGCTTTTCAAGCTCTGAAAAGCAAAAAAATTAAACATTTTCCTGAAGATCAACTCTGGTTTGCTTTAGAGAGAAAAAAGTTTCAAATGAGTATCAGAAATGAACGCGAATTTTTCGAAAAACCCAGTTTTCGTCCTATAGTCAAAATGAAAGAATTAAAAAGCTTTTCAGGCTCTGAAAAGCACAACAATTCAACATTTTCCTGAAGATCATCTCTGGTTTGTATTGGGGAGAAAATGAGTTTCAAAAGAGTAATAGCATTTAACGCAAATTTTTTTTTCGTCCTATAGTCAAAATGTAAGAATTAAAAAGCTTATCCTGCATTGAAAAGCATAATAATTTAACATTTTCCTAAAGATCATCCCTGGTTTGTTTTAGAGAGAGAAAGAGTTTCAAATGTGTAATAGCATTTAACGCGAATTTTTCGAAAAACCCAGTTTTCGTCCTATAATCAAAATGTAGGAATTAAAAAGCTTTTCAGGCTCTGAAAAGCTTATTAATTCAACATTTTCCTGAATATCATCTCTGGTTTGCTTTGGGGAGAGACCGAGTATCAAAAGAGTATTAGCATTGAACGCGAATTTTTCGAAAAACCCAGTTTTCGTCCTATAGTCAAAATGTAAGAATTAAAAATTTTTTGAGGCTTCAAAAAGCATAATATTTCTCCATTTTAATGAAGATCATCTCTGGTTTTCTTTGGGGAGAGACCGAGTATCAAAAGAGTATTAGCATTGAACGCGAAATTTTCAAAAAACTCAGTTTTCGTCCTATAGTCAAAATTTAAGAATTAAAAATTTTTTGAGGGTCGAAAAAGCATAATAATTCAACATTTTCCTGAAGATCATCTCTGGTTTGCTTTGGGGAGAGATCGAGTATCAAAAGAGTATCTGCATTGAACGCGAATTTTTCGAAAAACTCAGTTTCCGTCCTATAGTCAAAATGTAAGAATTAGAAATCTTCTGTGGCTCCAAAAAGCATAATAATTCAACAATTTCATTAATATCATCTCTGGTTTGCTTTAGGGAGAAAGAGAGTTTCAAATGAGTATTAGCATTGAAAGGGAATTTTTCGAAAAACCCGGTTTTCGTCCTATAATCAAAATGTAAGAATTAAAAAGCTTATCCTGCTTTGAAAAGCATAATAATTTAACATTTTCCTAAATATCATCCCTGGTTTGTTTTAGGGAGAGAAAGAGTTTCAAATGTGTAATAGCATTTAACGCGAATTTTTCGAAAAACCCAGTTTTCGTCCTATAATCAAAATGTAGGAATTAAAACGCTTTTCAGGCTCTGAAACGCTTAAAAATTCAACATTTTCCTGAAGATCATCTCTGGTTCGCTTTGGGGAGATACTGAGTTTCAAAAGAGTATTAGCATTGAACGCGAATTTTTCGAAAAACCCAGTTTCCGTCCTATAGTCAAAATGTAAGAATTAGAAATCTTCTGTGGCTCCAAAAAGCATAATAATTCAACAATTTCATTAATATCATCTCTGGTTTGCTTTAGGGAGAAAGAGAGTTTCAAATGAGTATTAGCATTGAAAGGGAATTTTTCGAAAAACCCGGTTTTCGTCCTATAATCAAAATGTAAGAATTGGAACGTTTTTCAGGCTGTGAAAAGCATAATAAATCAACATTTTACTGAAGATCATCTTTGGTTTGCTTTGGGGAGAAACTGAGTTTCAAAAGAGTATTAGCTTTGAACGCGAATTTTTCGAAAAACCCAGTTTTCGTCCTATAATCAAAATGTAAGAATTAAAAAGCTTTTCAGGCTCTGAAACGCTTAAAAATTCAACATTTTCCTGAAGATCATCTCTGGTTCGCTTTGGGGAGATACTGAGTTTCAAATGAGTATCAGCATTGAGCGCGAATTTTTCGAAAAACCCAGTTTTCGTCCTATACTCAAAATGTAAGATTAAAAATCTTTTGAGGCTCCAAAAAGCATAATAATTCAACATTTTCCCCAAGATCATCTCTGGTTTGCTTTAGGGAGAAATGAGTTTCAAATGAGTATTAGCATTTAACGCGAATTTTTCGAAAAACCCAGTTTTCGTCTTATAATCAAAATGTAAGAATTAAAACTCTTTTTAGGATCTGAAAAGCATAATAATTCAACATTTTCCTGAAGATCATCTCTGGTTTGCTTTGGGGAGAGACCGAGTTTCAAAAGAGTATTAGCATTGAACGCGAATTTTTTAAAAAACCCAGTTTTTGTCCTATAGTCAAAACGTAAGAATTAAAAATCTTTTGAGGGTCCAAGAAGCATAATAATTCAACATTTTCCTGAAGATCATCTCTGGTTTGCTTTGGGGAGAGATCGAGTATCAAAAGAGTATCAGCATTGAACGAGAATTTTTCGAAAAACCCAGTTTCCGTCCTATAGTCAAAATGTAAGAATTAGAAATCTTCTGTGGCTCCAAAAAGCATAATAATTCAACAATTTCCTTAATATCATCTCTGGTTTGCTTTAGGGAGAAAGAGAGTTTCAAATGAGTATTAGCATTTAACGCGAATTTTTCGAAAAACCCAGTTTTCGTCCTATAGTCAAAATGTAAGAATTAAAAATTTTTTGAGGCTTCAAAAAGCATAATATTTCTCCATTTTAATGAAGATCATCTCTGGTTTGCTTTGGGGAGAGACCGAGTATCAAAAGAGTATTAGCATTGAACGCGAAATTTTCAAAAAACCCAGTTTTCGTCCTATAGTCAAAATGTAAGAATTAAAAATTTTTTGAGGCTCCAAAAAGCATAATAATTCAACATTTTCCTGAAGATCATCTCTGGTTTGCTTTGGGGAGAGATCGAGTATCAAAAGAGTATCAGCATTGAACGAGAATTTTTCGAAAAACCCAGTTTCCGTCCTATAGTCAAAATGTAAGAATTAGAAATCTTCTGTGGCTCCAAAAAGCATAATAATTCAACAATTTCCTTAATATCATCTCTGGTTTGCTTTAGGGAGAAAGAGAGTTTCAAATGAGTATTAGCATTGAAAGGGAATTTTTCGAAAAACACAGTTTTCGTCCTATAATCAAAATGTAAGAATTAAAACGCTTTTCAGGCTCTGAAACGCTTAAAAATTCAACATTTTCCTGAAGATCATCTCTGGTTCGCTTTGGGGAGATACTGAGTTTCAAAAGAGTATTAGCATTGAACGCGAATTTTTCGAAAAACCCAGTTTCCGTCCTATAGTCAAAATGTAAGAATTAGAAATCTTCTGTGGCTCCAAAAAGCATAATAATTCAACAATTTCATTAATATCATCTCTGGTTTGCTTTAGGGAGAAAGAGAGTTTCAAATGAGTATTAGCATTGAAAGGGAATTTTTCGAAAAACCCGGTTTTCGTCCTATAATCAAAATGTAAGAATTGGAACGTTTTTCAGGCTGTGAAAAGCATAATAAATCAACATTTTCCTGAAGATCATCTTTGGTTTGCTTTGGGGAGAAACTGAGTTTCAAAAGAGCTTTGAACGCGAATTTTTCGAAAAACCCAGTTTTCGTCCTATACTCAAAATGTAAGAATTAAAAATCTTTTGAGGCTCCAAAAAGCATAATAATTCAACATTTTCCTCAAGATCATCTCTGGTTTGCTTTAGGGAGAAATGAGTTTCAAATGAGTATTAGCATTTAACGCGAATTTTTCGAAAAACCCAGTTTTCGTCTTATAATCAAAATGTAAGAATTAAAACTCTTATTAGGCTCTGAAATGCATAATAATTCAACATTTTCCTGAAGATCATCTCTGGTTTGCTTTGGGGAGAGACCGAGTTTCAAGAGAGTATGAGCATTGAACGCGAATTTTTCGAAAAATCCAGTTTTCGTTTTATACTCAAAATGTAAGAATTAAAAATCTTTTCATGCTCTCAAAAGAATAATAATTCAACATTTTCCTGAAGATCATCTATGGTTTGCTTTGGGGAGAAGATGAGTTTCAAAAGAGTATTATCATTTAACGCGATTTTTCAAAAAACCCAGTTTTCGTGCTATAGTCAAAATGTAAGTATTAAATCGCTTTTCAAGCTCTGAAAAGCAAAAAAATTAAACATTTTCCTGAAGATCAACTCTGGTTTGCTTTAGAGAGAAAAAAGTTTCAAATAAGTATCAGAAATGAACGCGAATTTTTCGAAAAACCCAGTTTTCGTCCTATAGTCAAAATGAAAGAATTAAAAAGCTTTTCAGGCTCTGTAAGAATTAAAACTCTTATTAGGCTCTGAAATGCATAATAATTCAACATTTTCCTGAAGATCATCTCTGGTTTGCTTTGGGGAGAGACCGAGTTTCAAGAGAGTATGAGCATTGAACGCGAATTTTTCGAAAAATCCAGTTTTCGTTTTATACTCAAAATGTAAGAATTAAAAATCTTTTCATGCTCTCAAAAGAATAATAATTCAACATTTTCCTGAAGATCATCTATGGTTTGCTTTGGGGAGAAGATGAGTTTCAAAAGAGTATTATCATTTAACGCGATTTTTCAAAAAACCCAGTTTTCGTGCTATAGTCAAAATGTAAGTATTAAATCGCTTTTCAAGCTCTGAAAAGCAAAAAAATTAAACATTTTCCTGAAGATCAACTCTGGTTTGCTTTAGAGAGAAAAAAGTTTCAAATGAGTATCAGAAATGAACGCGAATTTTTCGAAAAACCCAGTTTTCGTCCTATAGTCAAAATGAAAGAATTAAAAAGCTTTTCAGGCTCTGAAAAGCACAACAATTCAACATTTTCCTGAAGATCATCTCTGGTTTGTATTGGGGAGAAAATGAGTTTCAAAAGAGTAATAGCATTTAACGCAAATTTTTTTTTCGTCCTATAGTCAAAATGTAAGAATTAAAAAGCTTATCCTGCATTGAAAAGCATAATAATTTAACATTTTCCTAAAGATCATCCCTGGTTTGTTTTAGAGAGAGAAAGAGTTTCAAATGTGTAATAGCATTTAACGCGAATTTTTCGAAAAACCCAGTTTTCGTCCTATAATCAAAATGTAGGAATTAAAAAGCTTTTCAGGCTCTGAAAAGCTTATTAATTCAACATTTTCCTGAATATCATCTCTGGTTTGCTTTGGGGAGACTGGGTTTTTCGAAAAATTCGCGTTCAGTGCTGATACTCATTTGAAACTCAGTATCTCCCCAAAGCAAACCAGAGATGATCTTCAGGAAAATGTTGAATTATTATGCTTTTTAGAGCCTGAAAAACGTTTTAATTCTTACATTTTGATTATTGGACGAAAAATGGGCTTTACGAAAACATTTTCCTCAAGATCATCTCTGGTTTGCTTTAGGGAGAAATGAGTTTCAAATGAGTATTATCATTTAACGCGAATTTTTCGAAAAACCCAGTTTTCGTCTTATAATCAAAATGTAAGAATTAAAACTCTTATTAGGCTCTGAAATGCATAATAATTCAACATTTTCCTGAAGATCATCTCTGGTTTGCTTTGGGGAGAGACCGAGTTTCAAGAGAGTATGAGCATTGAACGCGAATTTTTCGAAAAACCCAGTTTTCGTTTTATACTCAAAATGTAAGAATTAAAAATCTTTTCAAGCTCTCAAAAGAATAATAATTCAACATTTTCCTGAAGATCATCTATGGTTTGCTTTTGGGAGAAAAAGAGTTACAAAAGAGTATTAGCATCTAACGCGTATTTTTCGTAAAGCCCAGTTTTCGTCTTATAATCAAAATGTAAGAATTAAAACGCTTTTCAGGCTCTGAAAAGCATAATAATTAAACATTTTTGTCAAGATCATCTCTGGTTTGCTTTGGGGAGAAGATGAGTTTCAAAAGAGTATAATCATTTAACGCGATTTTTCAAAAAACCCAGTTTTCGTGCTATAGTCAAAATGTAAGTATTAAATCGCTTTTCAAGCTCTGAAAAGCAAAAAAATTAAACATTTTCCTGAAGATCCACTCTGGTTTGCTTTAGAGAGAAAAAAGTTTCAAATGAGTATCAGAAATGAACGCGAATTTTTCGAAAAACCCAGTTTTCGTTTTATAGTCAAAATGAAAGAATTATAAAGCTTTTCAGGCTCTGAAAAGCACAACAATTCAACATTTTCCTGAAGATCATCTCTGGTTTGTATTGGGGAGAAAATGAGTTTCAAAAGAGTAATAGCATTTAACGCAAATTTTTTTTTCGTCCTATAGTCAAAATGTAAGAATTAAAAAGCTTATCCTGCTTTGAAAAGCATAATAATTTAACATTTTCCTAAAGATCATCCCTGGTTTGTTTTAGGGAGAGAAAGAGTTTCAAATGTGTAATAGCACTTAACGCGAATTTTTCGAAAAACCCAGTTTTCGTCCTATAATCAAAATGTAGGAATTAAAAAGCTTTTCAGGCTCTGAAAAGCTTATTAATTCAACATTTTCCTGAATATCATCTCTGGTTTGCTTTGGGGAGAGACCGAGTATCAAAAGAGTATTAGCATTGAACGCGAATTTTTCGAAAAACCCAGTTTTCGTCCTATAGTCAAAATGTAAGAATTAAAAATTTTTTGAGGCTTCAAAAAGCATAATATTTCTCCATTTTAATGAAGATCATCTCTGGTTTTCTTTGGGGAGAGACCGAGTATCAAAAGAGTATTAGCATTGAACGCGAAATTTTCAAAAAACTCAGTTTTCGTCCTATAGTCAAAATGTAAGAATTAAAAATTTTTTGAGGCTCCAAAAAGCATAATAATTCAACATTTTCCTGAAGATCATCTCTGGTTTGCTTTGAGGAGAGACCGAGTTTCAAAAGAGTATTAGCATTGAACGCGAATTTTTTGAAAAACACAGTTTTCGTCCTATAGTCATAACGTAAGAATTAAAAACCTTTTGAGTGTCCAAGAAGCATAATAATTCAACATTTTCCTCAAGATCATCTCTGGTTTGCTTTGGGGAGAAATGAGTTTCAAATGAGTATTAGCATTGAACGCGAAATTTTCAAAAAACTCAGTTTTCGTCCTATAGTCAAAATTTAAGAATTAAAAATTTTTTGAGGCTCCAAAAAGCATAATAATTCAACATTTTCCTGAAGATCATCTCTGGTTTGCTTTGGGGAGAGATCGAGTATCAAAAGAGTATCAGCATTGAACGCGAATTTTTCGAAAAACTCAGTTTCCGTCCTATAGTCAAAATGTAAGAATTAGAAATCTTCTGTGGCTCCAAAAAGCATAATAATTCAACAATTTCATTAATATCATCTCTGGTTTGCTTTAGGGAGAAAGAGAGTTTCAAATGAGTATTAGCATTGAAAGGGAATTTTTCGAAAAACCCGGTTTTCGTCCTATAATCAAAATGTAAGAATTAAAAAGCTTATCCTGCTTTGAAAAGCATAATAATTTAACATTTTCCTGAAGATCATCCCTGGTTTGTTTTAGGGAGAGAAAGAGTTTCAAATGTGTAATAGCATTTAACGCGAATTTTTCGAAAAACCCAGTTTTCGTCCTATAATCAAAATGTAGGAATTAAAACGCTTTTCAGGCTCTGAAACGCTTAAAAATTCAACATTTTCCTGAAGATCATCTCTGGTTCGCTTTGGGGAGATACTGAGTTTCAAATGAGTATCAGCATTGAGCGCGAATTTTTCGAAAAACCCAGTTTTCGTCCTATACTCAAAATGTAAGAATTAAAAATCTTTTGAGGCTCCAAAAAGCATAATAATTCAACATTTTCCTCAAGATCATCTCTGGTTTGCTTTAGGGAGAAATGAGTTTCAAATGAGTATTAGCATTTAACGCGAATTTTTCGAAAAACCCAGTTTTCGTCTTATAATCAAAATGTAAGAATTAAAACTCTTTTTAGGATCTGAAAAGCATAATAATTCAACATTTTCCTGAAGATCATCTCTGGTTTGCTTTGGGGAGAGACCGAGTTTCAAAAGAGTATTAGCATTGAACGCGAATTTTTTGAAAAACCCAGTTTTTGTCCTATAGTCAAAACGTAAGAATTAAAAATCTTTTGAGGGTCCAAGAAGCATAATAATTCAACATTTTCCTGAAGATCATCTCTGGTTTGCTTTGGGGAGAAGTTGAGTTTCAAAAGAGTATTAGTATTGAACGCGAATTTTTCGAAAAACCCAGTTTTCGTCCTATGGTCGAAATGCAAGAATTAAAAGGATTTTCAGGCTCTGAAAAGCATTAAAAATCAACATTTTCCTGAAGATCTACTGTGGTTTGCGTTAGGGGAAAAAGATTTTCAAATTAGTATTAGCACTGAACGCGAATATTTAAAAAAAAAAAAAAAAAAAAACAGTTTTCTTCCTATAGTCAAAATCTAAGAATTCAAACGCTTTTCAGGCTCTGAAAAGCATAATAATTCAGCATTTTTTTTTTGAAGATCAACTCTGGTTTGCTTTAGGGAGAAAAAGAGTTTCAAAAGAGTATTAGCATTTAACGCGGATTTTTCGTAAAGCCCATTTTTCGTCCAATAATCAAAATGTAAGAATTAAAACGTTTTTCAGGCTCTAAAAAGCATAATAATTCAACATTTTCCTGAAGATCATCTCTGGTTTGCTTTGGGGAGATACTGAGTTTCAAATGAGTATCAGCACTGAACGCGAATTTTTCGAAAAACCCAGTTTTCGTCCTATACACAAAATGTGAGAATTAAAAATCTTTTGAGGCTCCAAAAAGCATAATAATTCAACATTTTCCTCAAGATCATCTCTGGTTTGCTTTAGGGAGAAATGAGTTTCAAATGAGTATTATCATTTAACGCGAATTTTTCGAAAAACCCAGTTTTCGTCTTATAATCAAAATGTAAGAATTAAAACTCTTATTAGGCTCTGAAATGCATAATAATTCAACATTTTCCTGAAGATCATCTCTGGTTTGCTTTGGGGAGAGACCGAGTTTCAAGAGAGTATGAGCATTGAACGCGAATTTTTCGAAAAACCCAGTTTTCGTTTTATACTCAAAATGTAAGAATTAAAAATCTTTTCAAGCTCTCAAAAGAATAATAATTCAACATTTTCCTGAAGATCATCTATGGTTTGCTTTTGGGAGAAAAAGAGTTACAAAAGAGTATTAGCATCTAACGCGTATTTTTCGTAAAGCCCAGTTTTCGTCTTATAATCAAAATGTAAGAATTAAAACGCTTTTCAGGCTCTGAAAAGCATAATAATTAAACATTTTTGTCAAGATCATCTCTGGTTTGCTTTGGGGAGAAGATGAGTTTCAAAAGAGTATAATCATTTAACGCGATTTTTCAAAAAACCCAGTTTTCGTGCTATAGTCAAAATGTAAGTATTAAATCGCTTTTCAAGCTCTGAAAAGCAAAAAAATTAAACATTTTCCTGAAGATCCACTCTGGTTTGCTTTAGAGAGAAAAAAGTTTCAAATGAGTATCAGAAATGAACGCGAATTTTTCGAAAAACCCAGTTTTCGTTTTATAGTCAAAATGAAAGAATTAAAAAGCTTTTCAGGCTCTGAAAAGCACAACAATTCAACATTTTCCTGAAGATCATCTCTGGTTTGTATTGGGGAGAAAATGAGTTTCAAAAGAGTAATAGCATTTAACGCAAATTTTTTTTTCGTCCTATAGTCAAAATGTAAGAATTAAAAAGCTTATCCTGCTTTGAAAAGCATAATAATTTAACATTTTCCTAAAGATCATCCCTGGTTTGTTTTAGGGAGAGAAAGAGTTTCAAATGTGTAATAGCACTTAACGCGAATTTTTCGAAAAACCCAGTTTTCGTCCTATAATCAAAATGTAGGAATTAAAAAGCTTTTCAGGCTCTGAAAAGCTTATTAATTCAACATTTTCCTGAATATCATCTCTGGTTTGCTTTGGGGAGAGACCGAGTATCAAAAGAGTATTAGCATTGAACGCGAATTTTTCGAAAAACCCAGTTTTCGTCCTATAGTCAAAATGTAAGAATTAAAAATTTTTTGAGGCTTCAAAAAGCATAATATTTCTCCATTTTAATGAAGATCATCTCTGGTTTTCTTTGGGGAGAGACCGAGTATCAAAAGAGTATTAGCATTGAACGCGAAATTTTCAAAAAACTCAGTTTTCGTCCTATAGTCAAAATGTAAGAATTAAAAATTTTTTGAGGCTCCAAAAAGCATAATAATTCAACATTTTCCTGAAGATCATCTCTGGTTTGCTTTGAGGAGAGACCGAGTTTCAAAAGAGTATTAGCATTGAACGCGAATTTTTTGAAAAACACAGTTTTCGTCCTATAGTCATAACGTAAGAATTAAAAACCTTTTGAGTGTCCAAGAAGCATAATAATTCAACATTTTCCTCAAGATCATCTCTGGTTTGCTTTAGGGAGAAATGAGTTTCAAATGAGTATTATCATTTAACGCGAATTTTTCGAAAAACCCAGTTTTCGTCTTATAATCAAAATGTAAGAATTAAAACTCTTATTAGGCTCTGAAATGCATAATAATTCAACATTTTCCTGAAGATCATCTCTGGTTTGCTTTGGGGAGAGACCGAGTTTCAAGAGAGTATGAGCAATGAACGCGAATTTTTCGAAAAACCCAGTTTTCGTTTTATACTCAAAATGTAAGAATTAAAAATCTTTTCATGCTCTCAAAAGAATAATAATTCAACATTTTCCTGAAGATCATCTATGGTTTGCTTTGGGGAGAAGATGAGTTTCAAAAGAGTATTATCATTTAACGCGATTTTTCAAAAAACCCAGTTTTCGTGCTATAGTCAAAATGTAAGTATTAAATCGCTTTTCAAGCTCTGAAAAGCAAAAAAATTAAACTTTTTCCTGAAGATCAACTCTGGTTTGCTTTAGAGAGAAAAAAGTTTCAAATGAGTATCAGAAATGAACGCGAATTTTTCGAAAAACCCAGTTTTCGTCCTATAGTCAAAATGAAAGAATTAAAAAGCTTTTCAGGCTCTGAAAAGCACAACAATTCAACATTTTCCTGAAGATCATCTCTGGTTTGTATTGGGGAGAAAATGAGTTTCAAATGTGTAATAGCATTTAACGCGAATTTTTCGAAAAACCCAGTTTTCGTCCTATAATCAAAATGTAGGAATTAAAAAGCTTTTCAGGCTCTGAAAAGCTTATTAATTCAACATTTTCCTGAATATCATCTCTGGTTTGCTTTGGGGAGAGACCGAGTATCAAAAGAGTATTAGCATTGAACGCGAATTTTTCGAAAAACCCAGTTTTCGTCCTATAGTCAAAATGTAAGAATTAAAAATTTTTTGAGGCTTCAAAAAGCATAATATTTCTCCATTTTAATGAAGATCATCTCTGGTTTTCTTTGGGGAGAGACCGAGTATCAAAAGAGTATTAGCATTGAACGCGAAATTTTCAAAAAACTCAGTTTTCGTCCTATAGTCAAAATTTAAGAATTAAAAATTTTTTGAGGCTCCAAAAAGCATAATAATTCAACATTTTCCTGAAGATCATCTCTGGTTTGCTTTGGGGAGAGATCGAGTATCAAAAGAGTATCAGCATTGAACGCGAATTTTTCGAAAAACTCAGTTTCCGTCCTATAGTCAAAATGTAAGAATTAGAAATCTTCTGTGGCTCCAAAAAGCATAATAATTCAACAATTTCATTAATATCATCTCTGGTTTGCTTTAGGGAGAAAGAGAGTTTCAAATGAGTATTAGCATTGAAAGGGAATTTTTCGAAAAACCCGGTTTTCGTCCTATAATCAAAATGTAAGAATTAAAAAGCTTATCCTGCTTTGAAAAGCATAATAATTTAACATTTTCCTAAAGATCATCCCTGGTTTGTTTTAGGGAGAGAAAGAGTTTCAAATGTGTAATAGCATTTAACGCGAATTTTTCGAAAAACCCAGTTTTCGTCCTATAATCAAAATGTAGGAATTAAAACGCTTTTCAGGCTCTGAAACGCTTAAAAATTCAACATTTTCCTGAAGATCATCTCTGGTTCGCTTTGGGGAGATACTGAGTTTCAAAAGAGTATTAGCATTGAACGCGAATTTTTCGAAAAACCCAGTTTCCGTCCTATAGTCAAAATGTAAGAATTAGAAATCTTCTGTGGCTCCAAAAAGCATAATAATTCAACAATTTCATTAATATCATCTCTGGTTTGCTTTAGGGAGAAAGAGAGTTTCAAATGAGTATTAGCATTGAAAGGGAATTTTTCGAAAAACCCGGTTTTCGTCCTATAATCAAAATGTAAGAATTGGAACGTTTTTCAGGCTGTGAAAAGCATAATAAATCAACATTTTCCTGAAGATCATCTTTGGTTTGCTTTGGGGAGAAACTGAGTTTCAAAAGAGTATTAGCTTTGAACGCGAATTTTTCGAAAAACCCAGTTTTCGTCCTATAATCAAAATGTAAGAATTAAAAAGCTTTTCAGGCTCTGAAACGCTTAAAAATTCAACATTTTCCTGAAGATCATCTCTGGTTCGCTTTGGGGAGATACTGAGTTTCAAATGAGTATCAGCATTGAGCGCGAATTTTTCGAAAAACCCAGTTTTCGTCCTATACTCAAAATGTAAGAATTAAAAATCTTTTGAGGCTCCAAAAAGCATAATAATTCAACATTTTCCTCAAGATCATCTCTGGTTTGCTTTAGGAAGAAATGAGTTTCAAATGAGTATTAGCATTTAACGCGAATTTTTCCAAAAACCCAGTTTTCGTCTTATAATCAAAATGTAAGAATTAAAACTCTTTTTAGGATCTGAAAAGCATAATAATTCAACATTTTCCTGAAGATCATCTCTGGTTTGCTTTGGGGAGAGACCGAGTTTCAAAAGAGTATTAGCATTGAACGCGAATTTTTTGAAAAACCCAGTTTTTGTCCTATAGTCATAACGTAAGAATTAAAAATCTTTTGAGGGTCCAAGAAGCATAATAATTCAACATTTTCCTGAAGATCATCTCTGGTTTGCTTTAGGGAGAAATGAGTTTTAATGAGTATTAGCATTTAACGCGAATTTTTCGAAAAACCCAGTTCTCGTCTTATAATCAAAATGTAAGAATTAAAACTCTTTTTAGGCTCTGAAATGCATAATAATTCAACATTTTCCTGAAGATCATCTCTGGTTTGCTTTGAGGAGAGACCGAGTTTCAAGAGAGTATTAGCATTGAACGCGAATTTTTTGAAAAACACAGTTTTCGTCCTATAGTCATAACGTAAGAATTAAAAATCTTTTGATTGTCCAAGAAGCATATTAATTCAACATTTTCCTCAAGATCATCTCTGGTTTGCTTTAGGGAGAAATGAGTTTCAAATGAGTATTATCATTTAACGCGAATTTTTCGAAAAACCCAGTTTTCGTCTTATAATCAAAATGTAAGAATTAAAACTCTTATTAGGCTCTGAAATGCATAATAATTCAACATTTTCCTGAAGATCATCTCTGGTTTGCTTTAGGGAGAGACCGAGTTTCAAGAGAGTATGAGCATTGAACGCGAATTTTTCGAAAAACCCAGTTTTCGTTTTATACTCAAAATGTAAGGATTAAAAATTTTTCATGCTCTCAAAAGAATAATAATTCAACATTTTCCTGAAGATCATCTATGGTTTGCTTTTGGGAGAAAAAGAGTTACAAAAGAGTATTAGCATCTAACGCGTATTTTTCGTAAAGCCCAGTTTTCGTCTAATAATCAAAATGTAAGAATTAAAACGCTTTTCAGGCTCTGAAAAGCATAATAATTAAACATTTTAGTCAAGATCATCTCTGGTTTGCTTTGGGGAGAAGATGAGTTTCAAAAGAGTATTATCATTTAACGCGATTTTTCAAAAAACCCAGTTTTCGTGCTATAGTCAAAATGTAAGTATTAAATCGCTTTTCAAGCTCTGAAAAGCAAAAAAATTAAACATTTTCCTGAAGATCCACTCTGGTTTGCTTTAGAGAGAAAAAAGTTTCAAATGAGTATCAGAAATGAATGCGAATTTTTCGAAAAAACCAGTTTTCGTCCTATAGTCAAAATGAAAGAATTAAAAAGCTTTTCAGGCTCTGAAAAGCACAACAATTCAACATTTTCCTGAAGATCATCTCTGGTTTGTATTGGGGAGAAAATGAGTTTCAAAAGAGTAATAGCATTTAACGCAATTTTTTTTTTCGTCCTATAGTCAAAATGTAAGAATTAAAAAGCTTATCCTGCTTTGAAAAGCATAATAATTTAACATTTTCCTAAAGATCATCCCTGGTTTGTTTTAGGGAGAGAAAGAGTTTCAAATGTGTAATAGCATTTAACGCGAATTTTTCGAAAAACCCAGTTTTCGTCCTATAATCAAAATGTAGGAATTAAAAAGCTTTTCAGGCTCTGAAAAGCTTATTAATTCAACATTTTTTTGAATATCATCTCTGGTTTGCTTTGGGGAGAGATCGAGTATCAAAAGAGTATTAGCATTGAACGCGAATTTTTCGAAAAACCCAGTTTTCGTCTTATAATCAAAATGTAAGAATTAAAACTCTTATTAGGCTCTGAAATGCATAATAATTCAACATTTTCCTGAAGATCATCTCTTGTTTGCTTTGGGGAGAGACCGAGTTTCAAGAGAGTATGAGCATTGAACGCGAATTTTTCGAAAAACCCAGTTTTCGTTTTATACTCAAAATGTAAGAATTAAAAATCTTTTCATGCTCTCAAAAGAATAATAATTCAACATTTTCCTGAAGATCATCTATGGTTTGCTTTGGGGAGAAGATGAGTTTCAACAGAGTATTATCATTTAACGCGATTTTTCAAAAAACCCAGTTTTCGTGCTATAGTCAAAATGTAAGTATTAAATCGCTTTTCAAGCTCTGAAAAGCAAAAAAATTAAACATTTTCCTGAAGATCAACTCTGGTTTGCTTTAGAGAGAAAAAAGTTTCAAATGAGTATCAGAAATGAACGCGAATTTTTCGAAAAACCCAGTTTTCGTCCTATAGTCAAAATGAAAGAATTAAAAAGCTTTTCAGGCTCTGAAAAGCACAACAATTCAACATTTTCCTGAAGATCATCTCTGGTTTGTATTGGGGAGAAAATGAGTTTCAAAAGAGTAATAGCATTTAACGCAAATTTTTTTTTCGTCCTATAGTCAAAATGTAAGAATTAAAAAGCTTATCCTGCATTGAAAAGCATAATAATTTAACATTTTCCTAAAGATCATCCCTGGTTTGTTTTAGGGAGAGAAAGAGTTTCAAATGTGTAATAGCATTTAACGCGAATTTTTCGAAAAACCCAGTTTTCGTCCTATAATCAAAATGTAGGAATTAAAAAGTTTTTCAGGCTCTGAAAAGCTTATTAATTCAACATTTTCCTGAATATCATCTCTGGTTTGCTTTGGGGAGAGACCGAGTATCAAAAGAGTATTAGCATTGAACGCGAATTTTTCGAAAAACCCAGTTTTCGTCCTATAGTCAAAATGTAAGAATTAAAAATTTTTTGAGGCTTCAAAAAGCATAATATTTCTCCATTTTAATGAAGATCATCTCTGGTTTTCTTTGGGGAGAGACCGAGTATCAAAAGAGTATTAGCATTGAACGCGAAATTTTCAAAAAACTCAGTTTTCGTCCTATAGTCAAAATTTAAGAATTAAAAATTTTTTGAGGGTCCAAAAAGCATAATAATTCAACATTTTCCTGAAGATCATCTCTGGTTTGCTTTGGGGAGAGATCGAGTATCAAAAGAGTATCAGCATTGAACGCGAATTTTTCGAAAAACTCAGTTTCCGTCCTATAGTCAAAATGTAAGAATTAGAAATCTTCTGTGGCTCCAAAAAGCATAATAATTCAACAATTTCATTAATATCATCTCTGGTTTGCTTTAGGGAGAAAGAGAGTTTCAAATGAGTATTAGCATTGAAAGGGAATTTTTCGAAAAACCCGGTTTTCGTCCTATAATCAAAATGTAAGAATTAAAAAGCTTATCCTGCTTTGAAAAGCATAATAATTTAAAATTTTCCTAAAGATCATCCCTGGTTTGTTTTAGGGAGAGAAAGAGTTTCAAATGTGTAATAGCATTTAACGCGAATTTTTCGAAAAACCCAGTTTTCGTCCTATAATCAAAATGTAGGAATTAAAACGCTTTTCAGGCTCTGAAACGCTTAAAAATTCAACATTTTCCTGAAGATCATCTCTGGTTCGCTTTGGGGAGATACTGAGTTTCAAAAGAGTATTAGCATTGAACGCGAATTTTTCGAAAAACCCAGTTTCCGTCCTATAGTCAAAATGTAAGAATTAGAAATCTTCTGTGGCTCCAAAAAGCATAATAATTCAACAATTTCATTAATATCATCTCTGGTTTGCTTTAGGGAGAAAGAGAGTTTCAAATGAGTATTAGCATTGAAAGGGAATTTTTCGAAAAACCCGGTTTTCGTCCTATAATCAAAATGTAAGAATTGGAACGTTTTTCAGGCTGTGAAAAGCATAATAAATCAACATTTTCCTGAAGATCATCTTTGGTTTGCTTTGGGGAGAAACTGAGTTTCAAAAGAGTATTAGCTTTGAACGCGAATTTTTCGAAAAACCCAGTTTTCGTCCTATAATCAAAATGTAAGAATTAAAACGCTTTTCAGGCTCTGAAACGCTTAAAAATTCAACATTTTCCTGAAGATCATCTCTGGTTCGCTTTGGGGAGATACTGAGTTTCAAAAGAGTATTAGCATTGAACGCGAATTTTTCGAAAAACCCAGTTTCCGTCCTATAGTCAAAATGTAAGAATTAGAAATCTTCTGTGGCTCCAAAAAGCATAATAATTCAACAATTTCATTAATATCATCTCTGGTTTGCTTTAGGGAGAAAGAGAGTTTCAAATGAGTATTAGCATTGAAAGGGAATTTTTCGAAAAACCCGGTTTTCGTCCTATAATCAAAATGTAAGAATTGGAACGTTTTTCAGGCTGTGAAAAGCATAATAAATCAACATTTTCCTGAAGATCATCTTTGGTTTGCTTTGGGGAGAAACTGAGTTTCAAAAGAGCTTTGAACGCGAATTTTTCGAAAAACCCAGTTTTCGTCCTATACTCAAAATGTAAGAATTAAAAATCTTTTGAGGCTCCAAAAAGCATAATAATTCAACATTTTCCTCAAGATCATCTCTGGTTTGCTTTAGGGAGAAATGAGTTTCAAATGAGTATTAGCATTTAACGCGAATTTTTCGAAAAACCCAGTTTTCGTCTTATAATCAAAATGTAAGAATTAAAACTCTTATTAGGCTCTGAAATGCATAATAATTCAACATTTTCCTGAAGATCATCTCTGGTTTGCTTTGGGGAGAGACCGAGTTTCAAGAGAGTATGAGCATTGAACGCGAATTTTTCGAAAAATCCAGTTTTCGTTTTATACTCAAAATGTAAGAATTAAAAATCTTTTCATGCTCTCAAAAGAATAATAATTCAACATTTTCCTGAAGATCATCTATGGTTTGCTTTGGGGAGAAGATGAGTTTCAAAAGAGTATTATCATTTAACGCGATTTTTCAAAAAACCCAGTTTTCGTGCTATAGTCAAAATGTAAGTATTAAATCGCTTTTCAAGCTCTGAAAAGCAAAAAAATTAAACATTTTCCTGAAGATCAACTCTGGTTTGCTTTAGAGAGAAAAAAGTTTCAAATAAGTATCAGAAATGAACGCGAATTTTTCGAAAAACCCAGTTTTCGTCCTATAGTCAAAATGAAAGAATTAAAAAGCTTTTCAGGCTCTGTAAGAATTAAAACTCTTATTAGGCTCTGAAATGCATAATAATTCAACATTTTCCTGAAGATCATCTCTGGTTTGCTTTGGGGAGAGACCGAGTTTCAAGAGAGTATGAGCATTGAACGCGAATTTTTCGAAAAATCCAGTTTTCGTTTTATACTCAAAATGTAAGAATTAAAAATCTTTTCATGCTCTCAAAAGAATAATAATTCAACATTTTCCTGAAGATCATCTATGGTTTGCTTTGGGGAGAAGATGAGTTTCAAAAGAGTATTATCATTTAACGCGATTTTTCAAAAAACCCAGTTTTCGTGCTATAGTCAAAATGTAAGTATTAAATCGCTTTTCAAGCTCTGAAAAGCAAAAAAATTAAACATTTTCCTGAAGATCAACTCTGGTTTGCTTTAGAGAGAAAAAAGTTTCAAATGAGTATCAGAAATGAACGCGAATTTTTCGAAAAACCCAGTTTTCGTCCTATAGTCAAAATGAAAGAATTAAAAAGCTTTTCAGGCTCTGAAAAGCACAACAATTCAACATTTTCCTGAAGATCATCTCTGGTTTGTATTGGGGAGAAAATGAGTTTCAAAAGAGTAATAGCATTTAACGCAAATTTTTTTTTCGTCCTATAGTCAAAATGTAAGAATTAAAAAGCTTATCCTGCATTGAAAAGCATAATAATTTAACATTTTCCTAAAGATCATCCCTGGTTTGTTTTAGAGAGAGAAAGAGTTTCAAATGTGTAATAGCATTTAACGCGAATTTTTCGAAAAACCCAGTTTTCGTCCTATAATCAAAATGTAGGAATTAAAAAGCTTTTCAGGCTCTGAAAAGCTTATTAATTCAACATTTTCCTGAATATCATCTCTGGTTTGCTTTGGGGAGACTGGGTTTTTCGAAAAATTCGCGTTCAGTGCTGATACTCATTTGAAACTCAGTATCTCCCCAAAGCAAACCAGAGATGATCTTCAGGAAAATGTTGAATTATTATGCTTTTTAGAGCCTGAAAAACGTTTTAATTCTTACATTTTGATTATTGGACGAAAAATGGGCTTTACGAAAACATTTTCCTCAAGATCATCTCTGGTTTGCTTTAGGGAGAAATGAGTTTCAAATGAGTATTATCATTTAACGCGAATTTTTCGAAAAACCCAGTTTTCGTCTTATAATCAAAATGTAAGAATTAAAACTCTTATTAGGCTCTGAAATGCATAATAATTCAACATTTTCCTGAAGATCATCTCTGGTTTGCTTTGGGGAGAGACCGAGTTTCAAGAGAGTATGAGCATTGAACGCGAATTTTTCGAAAAACCCAGTTTTCGTTTTATACTCAAAATGTAAGAATTAAAAATCTTTTCAAGCTCTCAAAAGAATAATAATTCAACATTTTCCTGAAGATCATCTATGGTTTGCTTTTGGGAGAAAAAGAGTTACAAAAGAGTATTAGCATCTAACGCGTATTTTTCGTAAAGCCCAGTTTTCGTCTTATAATCAAAATGTAAGAATTAAAACGCTTTTCAGGCTCTGAAAAGCATAATAATTAAACATTTTTGTCAAGATCATCTCTGGTTTGCTTTGGGGAGAAGATGAGTTTCAAAAGAGTATAATCATTTAACGCGATTTTTCAAAAAACCCAGTTTTCGTGCTATAGTCAAAATGTAAGTATTAAATCGCTTTTCAAGCTCTGAAAAGCAAAAAAATTAAACATTTTCCTGAAGATCCACTCTGGTTTGCTTTAGAGAGAAAAAAGTTTCAAATGAGTATCAGAAATGAACGCGAATTTTTCGAAAAACCCAGTTTTCGTTTTATAGTCAAAATGAAAGAATTATAAAGCTTTTCAGGCTCTGAAAAGCACAACAATTCAACATTTTCCTGAAGATCATCTCTGGTTTGTATTGGGGAGAAAATGAGTTTCAAAAGAGTAATAGCATTTAACGCAAATTTTTTTTTCGTCCTATAGTCAAAATGTAAGAATTAAAAAGCTTATCCTGCTTTGAAAAGCATAATAATTTAACATTTTCCTAAAGATCATCCCTGGTTTGTTTTAGGGAGAGAAAGAGTTTCAAATGTGTAATAGCACTTAACGCGAATTTTTCGAAAAACCCAGTTTTCGTCCTATAATCAAAATGTAGGAATTAAAAAGCTTTTCAGGCTCTGAAAAGCTTATTAATTCAACATTTTCCTGAATATCATCTCTGGTTTGCTTTGGGGAGAGACCGAGTATCAAAAGAGTATTAGCATTGAACGCGAATTTTTCGAAAAACCCAGTTTTCGTCCTATAGTCAAAATGTAAGAATTAAAAATTTTTTGAGGCTTCAAAAAGCATAATATTTCTCCATTTTAATGAAGATCATCTCTGGTTTTCTTTGGGGAGAGACCGAGTATCAAAAGAGTATTAGCATTGAACGCGAAATTTTCAAAAAACTCAGTTTTCGTCCTATAGTCAAAATGTAAGAATTAAAAATTTTTTGAGGCTCCAAAAAGCATAATAATTCAACATTTTCCTGAAGATCATCTCTGGTTTGCTTTGAGGAGAGACCGAGTTTCAAAAGAGTATTAGCATTGAACGCGAATTTTTTGAAAAACACAGTTTTCGTCCTATAGTCATAACGTAAGAATTAAAAACCTTTTGAGTGTCCAAGAAGCATAATAATTCAACATTTTCCTCAAGATCATCTCTGGTTTGCTTTGGGGAGAAATGAGTTTCAAATGAGTATTAGCATTGAACGCGAAATTTTCAAAAAACTCAGTTTTCGTCCTATAGTCAAAATTTAAGAATTAAAAATTTTTTGAGGCTCCAAAAAGCATAATAATTCAACATTTTCCTGAAGATCATCTCTGGTTTGCTTTGGGGAGAGATCGAGTATCAAAAGAGTATCAGCATTGAACGCGAATTTTTCGAAAAACTCAGTTTCCGTCCTATAGTCAAAATGTAAGAATTAGAAATCTTCTGTGGCTCCAAAAAGCATAATAATTCAACAATTTCATTAATATCATCTCTGGTTTGCTTTAGGGAGAAAGAGAGTTTCAAATGAGTATTAGCATTGAAAGGGAATTTTTCGAAAAACCCGGTTTTCGTCCTATAATCAAAATGTAAGAATTGAAAAGCTTATCCTGCTTTGAAAAGCATAATAATTTAACATTTTCCTGAAGATCATCCCTGGTTTGTTTTAGGGAGAGAAAGAGTTTCAAATGTGTAATAGCATTTAACGCGAATTTTTCGAAAAACCCAGTTTTCGTCCTATAATCAAAATGTAGGAATTAAAACGCTTTTCAGGCTCTGAAACGCTTAAAAATTCAACATTTTCCTGAAGATCATCTCTGGTTCGCTTTGGGGAGATACTGAGTTTCAAATGAGTATCAGCATTGAGCGCGAATTTTTCGAAAAACCCAGTTTTCGTCCTATACTCAAAATGTAAGAATTAAAAATCTTTTGAGGCTCCAAAAAGCATAATAATTCAACATTTTCCTCAAGATCATCTCTGGTTTGCTTTAGGGAGAAATGAGTTTCAAATGAGTATTAGCATTTAACGCGAATTTTTCGAAAAACCCAGTTTTCGTCTTATAATCAAAATGTAAGAATTAAAACTCTTTTTAGGATCTGAAAAGCATAATAATTCAACATTTTCCTGAAGATCATCTCTGGTTTGCTTTGGGGAGAGACCGAGTTTCAAAAGAGTATTAGCATTGAACGCGAATTTTTTGAAAAACCCAGTTTTTGTCCTATAGTCAAAACGTAAGAATTAAAAATCTTTTGAGGGTCCAAGAAGCATAATAATTCAACATTTTCCTGAAGATCATCTCTGGTTTGCTTTGGGGAGAAGTTGAGTTTCAAAAGAGTATTAGTATTGAACGCGAATTTTTCGAAAAACCCAGTTTTCGTCCTATGGTCGAAATGCAAGAATTAAAAGGATTTTCAGGCTCTGAAAAGCATTAAAAATCAACATTTTCCTGAAGATCTACTGTGGTTTGCGTTAGGGGAAAAAGATTTTCAAATTAGTATTAGCACTGAACGCGAATATTTAAAAAAAAAAAAAAAAAAAAACAGTTTTCTTCCTATAGTCAAAATCTAAGAATTCAAACGCTTTTCAGGCTCTGAAAAGCATAATAATTCAGCATTTTTTTTTTGAAGATCAACTCTGGTTTGCTTTAGGGAGAAAAAGAGTTTCAAAAGAGTATTAGCATTTAACGCGGATTTTTCGTAAAGCCCATTTTTCGTCCAATAATCAAAATGTAAGAATTAAAACGTTTTTCAGGCTCTAAAAAGCATAATAATTCAACATTTTCCTGAAGATCATCTCTGGTTTGCTTTGGGGAGATACTGAGTTTCAAATGAGTATCAGCACTGAACGCGAATTTTTCGAAAAACCCAGTTTTCGTCCTATACACAAAATGTGAGAATTAAAAATCTTTTGAGGCTCCAAAAAGCATAATAATTCAACATTTTCCTCAAGATCATCTCTGGTTTGCTTTAGGGAGAAATGAGTTTCAAATGAGTATTATCATTTAACGCGAATTTTTCGAAAAACCCAGTTTTCGTCTTATAATCAAAATGTAAGAATTAAAACTCTTATTAGGCTCTGAAATGCATAATAATTCAACATTTTCCTGAAGATCATCTCTGGTTTGCTTTGGGGAGAGACCGAGTTTCAAGAGAGTATGAGCATTGAACGCGAATTTTTCGAAAAACCCAGTTTTCGTTTTATACTCAAAATGTAAGAATTAAAAATCTTTTCAAGCTCTCAAAAGAATAATAATTCAACATTTTCCTGAAGATCATCTATGGTTTGCTTTTGGGAGAAAAAGAGTTACAAAAGAGTATTAGCATCTAACGCGTATTTTTCGTAAAGCCCAGTTTTCGTCTTATAATCAAAATGTAAGAATTAAAACGCTTTTCAATCTCTGAAAAGCATAATAATTAAACATTTTTGTCAAGATCATCTCTGGTTTGCTTTGGGGAGAAGATGAGTTTCAAAAGAGTATAATCATTTAACGCGATTTTTCAAAAAACCCAGTTTTCGTGCTATAGTCAAAATGTAAGTATTAAATCGCTTTTCAAGCTCTGAAAAGCAAAAAAATTAAACATTTTCCTGAAGATCCACTCTGGTTTGCTTTAGAGAGAAAAAAGTTTCAAATGAGTATCAGAAATGAACGCGAATTTTTCGAAAAACCCAGTTTTCGTTTTATAGTCAAAATGAAAGAATTAAAAAGCTTTTCAGGCTCTGAAAAGCACAACAATTCAACATTTTCCTGAAGATCATCTCTGGTTTGTATTGGGGAGAAAATGAGTTTCAAAAGAGTAATAGCATTTAACGCAAATTTTTTTTTCGTCCTATAGTCAAAATGTAAGAATTAAAAAGCTTATCCTGCTTTGAAAAGCATAATAATTTAACATTTTCCTAAAGATCATCCCTGGTTTGTTTTAGGGAGAGAAAGAGTTTCAAATGTGTAATAGCACTTAACGCGAATTTTTCGAAAAACCCAGTTTTCGTCCTATAATCAAAATGTAGGAATTAAAAAGCTTTTCAGGCTCTGAAAAGCTTATTAATTCAACATTTTCCTGAATATCATCTCTGGTTTGCTTTGGGGAGAGACCGAGTATCAAAAGAGTATTAGCATTGAACGCGAATTTTTCGAAAAACCCAGTTTTCGTCCTATAGTCAAAATGTAAGAATTAAAAATTTTTTGAGGCTTCAAAAAGCATAATATTTCTCCATTTTAATGAAGATCATCTCTGGTTTTCTTTGGGGAGAGACCGAGTATCAAAAGAGTATTAGCATTGAACGCGAAATTTTCAAAAAACTCAGTTTTCGTCCTATAGTCAAAATGTAAGAATTAAAAATTTTTTGAGGCTCCAAAAAGCATAATAATTCAACATTTTCCTGAAGATCATCTCTGGTTTGCTTTGAGGAGAGACCGAGTTTCAAAAGAGTATTAGCATTGAACGCGAATTTTTTGAAAAACACAGTTTTCGTCCTATAGTCATAACGTAAGAATTAAAAACCTTTTGAGTGTCCAAGAAGCATAATAATTCAACATTTTCCTCAAGATCATCTCTGGTTTGCTTTAGGGAGAAATGAGTTTCAAATGAGTATTATCATTTAACGCGAATTTTTCGAAAAACCCAGTTTTCGTCTTATAATCAAAATGTAAGAATTAAAACTCTTATTAGGCTCTGAAATGCATAATAATTCAACATTTTCCTGAAGATCATCTCTGGTTTGCTTTGGGGAGAGACCGAGTTTCAAGAGAGTATGAGCAATGAACGCGAATTTTTCGAAAAACCCAGTTTTCGTTTTATACTCAAAATGTAAGAATTAAAAATCTTTTCATGCTCTCAAAAGAATAATAATTCAACATTTTCCTGAAGATCATCTATGGTTTGCTTTGGGGAGAAGATGAGTTTCAAAAGAGTATTATCATTTAACGCGATTTTTCAAAAAACCCAGTTTTCGTGCTATAGTCAAAATGTAAGTATTAAATCGCTTTTCAAGCTCTGAAAAGCAAAAAAATTAAACTTTTTCCTGAAGATCAACTCTGGTTTGCTTTAGAGAGAAAAAAGTTTCAAATGAGTATCAGAAATGAACGCGAATTTTTCGAAAAACCCAGTTTTCGTCCTATAGTCAAAATGAAAGAATTAAAAAGCTTTTCAGGCTCTGAAAAGCACAACAATTCAACATTTTCCTGAAGATCATCTCTGGTTTGTATTGGGGAGAAAATGAGTTTCAAATGTGTAATAGCATTTAACGCGAATTTTTCGAAAAACCCAGTTTTCGTCCTATAATCAAAATGTAGGAATTAAAAAGCTTTTCAGGCTCTGAAAAGCTTATTAATTCAACATTTTCCTGAATATCATCTCTGGTTTGCTTTGGGGAGAGACCGAGTATCAAAAGAGTATTAGCATTGAACGCGAATTTTTCGAAAAACCCAGTTTTCGTCCTATAGTCAAAATGTAAGAATTAAAAATTTTTTGAGGCTTCAAAAAGCATAATATTTCTCCATTTTAATGAAGATCATCTCTGGTTTTCTTTGGGGAGAGACCGAGTATCAAAAGAGTATTAGCATTGAACGCGAAATTTTCAAAAAACTCAGTTTTCGTCCTATAGTCAAAATTTAAGAATTAAAAATTTTTTGAGGCTCCAAAAAGCATAATAATTCAACATTTTCCTGAAGATCATCTCTGGTTTGCTTTGGGGAGAGATCGAGTATCAAAAGAGTATCAGCATTGAACGCGAATTTTTCGAAAAACTCAGTTTCCGTCCTATAGTCAAAATGTAAGAATTAGAAATCTTCTGTGGCTCCAAAAAGCATAATAATTCAACAATTTCATTAATATCATCTCTGGTTTGCTTTAGGGAGAAAGAGAGTTTCAAATGAGTATTAGCATTGAAAGGGAATTTTTCGAAAAACCCGGTTTTCGTCCTATAATCAAAATGTAAGAATTAAAAAGCTTATCCTGCTTTGAAAAGCATAATAATTTAACATTTTCCTAAAGATCATCCCTGGTTTGTTTTAGGGAGAGAAAGAGTTTCAAATGTGTAATAGCATTTAACGCGAATTTTTCGAAAAACCCAGTTTTCGTCCTATAATCAAAATGTAGGAATTAAAACGCTTTTCAGGCTCTGAAACGCTTAAAAATTCAACATTTTCCTGAAGATCATCTCTGGTTCGCTTTGGGGAGATACTGAGTTTCAAAAGAGTATTAGCATTGAACGCGAATTTTTCGAAAAACCCAGTTTCCGTCCTATAGTCAAAATGTAAGAATTAGAAATCTTCTGTGGCTCCAAAAAGCATAATAATTCAACAATTTCATTAATATCATCTCTGGTTTGCTTTAGGGAGAAAGAGAGTTTCAAATGAGTATTAGCATTGAAAGGGAATTTTTCGAAAAACCCGGTTTTCGTCCTATAATCAAAATGTAAGAATTGGAACGTTTTTCAGGCTGTGAAAAGCATAATAAATCAACATTTTCCTGAAGATCATCTTTGGTTTGCTTTGGGGAGAAACTGAGTTTCAAAAGAGTATTAGCTTTGAACGCGAATTTTTCGAAAAACCCAGTTTTCGTCCTATAATCAAAATGTAAGAATTAAAAAGCTTTTCAGGCTCTGAAACGCTTAAAAATTCAACATTTTCCTGAAGATCATCTCTGGTTCGCTTTGGGGAGATACTGAGTTTCAAATGAGTATCAGCATTGAGCGCGAATTTTTCGAAAAACCCAGTTTTCGTCCTATACTCAAAATGTAAGAATTAAAAATCTTTTGAGGCTCCAAAAAGCATAATAATTCAACATTTTCCTCAAGATCATCTCTGGTTTGCTTTAGGAAGAAATGAGTTTCAAATGAGTATTAGCATTTAACGCGAATTTTTCCAAAAACCCAGTTTTCGTCTTATAATCAAAATGTAAGAATTAAAACTCTTTTTAGGATCTGAAAAGCATAATAATTCAACATTTTCCTGAAGATCATCTCTGGTTTGCTTTGGGGAGAGACCGAGTTTCAAAAGAGTATTAGCATTGAACGCGAATTTTTTGAAAAACCCAGTTTTTGTCCTATAGTCATAACGTAAGAATTAAAAATCTTTTGAGGGTCCAAGAAGCATAATAATTCAACATTTTCCTGAAGATCATCTCTGGTTTGCTTTAGGGAGAAATGAGTTTTAATGAGTATTAGCATTTAACGCGAATTTTTCGAAAAACCCAGTTCTCGTCTTATAATCAAAATGTAAGAATTAAAACTCTTTTTAGGCTCTGAAATGCATAATAATTCAACATTTTCCTGAAGATCATCTCTGGTTTGCTTTGAGGAGAGACCGAGTTTCAAGAGAGTATTAGCATTGAACGCGAATTTTTTGAAAAACACAGTTTTCGTCCTATAGTCATAACGTAAGAATTAAAAATCTTTTGATTGTCCAAGAAGCATATTAATTCAACATTTTCCTCAAGATCATCTCTGGTTTGCTTTAGGGAGAAATGAGTTTCAAATGAGTATTATCATTTAACGCGAATTTTTCGAAAAACCCAGTTTTCGTCTTATAATCAAAATGTTAGAATTAAAACTCTTATTAGGCTCTGAAATGCATAATAATTCAACATTTTCCTGAAGATCATCTCTGGTTTGCTTTAGGGAGAGACCGAGTTTCAAGAGAGTATGAGCATTGAACGCGAATTTTTCGAAAAACCCAGTTTTCGTTTTATACTCAAAATGTAAGGATTAAAAATTTTTCATGCTCTCAAAAGAATAATAATTCAACATTTTCCTGAAGATCATCTATGGTTTGCTTTTGGGAGAAAAAGAGTTACAAAAGAGTATTAGCATCTAACGCGTATTTTTCGTAAAGCCCAGTTTTCGTCTAATAATCAAAATGTAAGAATTAAAACGCTTTTCAGGCTCTGAAAAGCATAATAATTAAACATTTTAGTCAAGATCATCTCTGGTTTGCTTTGGGGAGAAGATGAGTTTCAAAAGAGTATTATCATTTAACGCGATTTTTCAAAAAACCCAGTTTTCGTGCTATAGTCAAAATGTAAGTATTAAATCGCTTTTCAAGCTCTGAAAAGCAAAAAAATTAAACATTTTCCTGAAGATCCACTCTGGTTTGCTTTAGAGAGAAAAAAGTTTCAAATGAGTATCAGAAATGAATGCGAATTTTTCGAAAAAACCAGTTTTCGTCCTATAGTCAAAATGAAAGAATTAAAAAGCTTTTCAGGCTCTGAAAAGCACAACAATTCAACATTTTCCTGAAGATCATCTCTGGTTTGTATTGGGGAGAAAATGAGTTTCAAAAGAGTAATAGCATTTAACGCAATTTTTTTTTTCGTCCTATAGTCAAAATGTAAGAATTAAAAAGCTTATCCTGCTTTGAAAAGCATAATAATTTAACATTTTCCTAAAGATCATCCCTGGTTTGTTTTAGGGAGAGAAAGAGTTTCAAATGTGTAATAGCATTTAACGCGAATTTTTCGAAAAACCCAGTTTTCGTCCTATAATCAAAATGTAGGAATTAAAAAGCTTTTCAGGCTCTGAAAAGCTTATTAATTCAACATTTTTTTGAATATCATCTCTGGTTTGCTTTGGGGAGAGATCGAGTATCAAAAGAGTATTAGCATTGAACGCGAATTTTTCGAAAAACCCAGTTTTCGTCTTATAATCAAAATGTAAGAATTAAAACTCTTATTAGGCTCTGAAATGCATAATAATTCAACATTTTCCTGAAGATCATCTCTTGTTTGCTTTGGGGAGAGACCGAGTTTCAAGAGAGTATGAGCATTGAACGCGAATTTTTCGAAAAACCCAGTTTTCGTTTTATACTCAAAATGTAAGAATTAAAAATCTTTTCATGCTCTCAAAAGAATAATAATTCAACATTTTCCTGAAGATCATCTATGGTTTGCTTTGGGGAGAAGATGAGTTTCAACAGAGTATTATCATTTAACGCGATTTTTCAAAAAACCCAGTTTTCGTGCTATAGTCAAAATGTAAGTATTAAATCGCTTTTCAAGCTCTGAAAAGCAAAAAAATTAAACATTTTCCTGAAGATCAACTCTGGTTTGCTTTAGAGAGAAAAAAGTTTCAAATGAGTATCAGAAATGAACGCGAATTTTTCGAAAAACCCAGTTTTCGTCCTATAGTCAAAATGAAAGAATTAAAAAGCTTTTCAGGCTCTGAAAAGCACAACAATTCAACATTTTCCTGAAGATCATCTCTGGTTTGTATTGGGGAGAAAATGAGTTTCAAAAGAGTAATAGCATTTAACGCAAATTTTTTTTTCGTCCTATAGTCAAAATGTAAGAATTAAAAAGCTTATCCTGCATTGAAAAGCATAATAATTTAACATTTTCCTAAAGATCATCCCTGGTTTGTTTTAGGGAGAGAAAGAGTTTCAAATGTGTAATAGCATTTAACGCGAATTTTTCGAAAAACCCAGTTTTCGTCCTATAATCAAAATGTAGGAATTAAAAAGTTTTTCAGGCTCTGAAAAGCTTATTAATTCAACATTTTCCTGAATATCATCTCTGGTTTGCTTTGGGGAGAGACCGAGTATCAAAAGAGTATTAGCATTGAACGCGAATTTTTCGAAAAACCCAGTTTTCGTCCTATAGTCAAAATGTAAGAATTAAAAATTTTTTGAGGCTTCAAAAAGCATAATATTTCTCCATTTTAATGAAGATCATCTCTGGTTTTCTTTGGGGAGAGACCGAGTATCAAAAGAGTATTAGCATTGAACGCGAAATTTTCAAAAAACTCAGTTTTCGTCCTATAGTCAAAATTTAAGAATTAAAAATTTTTTGAGGGTCCAAAAAGCATAATAATTCAACATTTTCCTGAAGATCATCTCTGGTTTGCTTTGGGGAGAGATCGAGTATCAAAAGAGTATCAGCATTGAACGCGAATTTTTCGAAAAACTCAGTTTCCGTCCTATAGTCAAAATGTAAGAATTAGAAATCTTCTGTGGCTCCAAAAAGCATAATAATTCAACAATTTCATTAATATCATCTCTGGTTTGCTTTAGGGAGAAAGAGAGTTTCAAATGAGTATTAGCATTGAAAGGGAATTTTTCGAAAAACCCGGTTTTCGTCCTATAATCAAAATGTAAGAATTAAAAAGCTTATCCTGCTTTGAAAAGCATAATAATTTAAAATTTTCCTAAAGATCATCCCTGGTTTGTTTTAGGGAGAGAAAGAGTTTCAAATGTGTAATAGCATTTAACGCGAATTTTTCGAAAAACCCAGTTTTCGTCCTATAATCAAAATGTAGGAATTAAAACGCTTTTCAGGCTCTGAAACGCTTAAAAATTCAACATTTTCCTGAAGATCATCTCTGGTTCGCTTTGGGGAGATACTGAGTTTCAAAAGAGTATTAGCATTGAACGCGAATTTTTCGAAAAACCCAGTTTCCGTCCTATAGTCAAAATGTAAGAATTAGAAATCTTCTGTGGCTCCAAAAAGCATAATAATTCAACAATTTCATTAATATCATCTCTGGTTTGCTTTAGGGAGAAAGAGAGTTTCAAATGAGTATTAGCATTGAAAGGGAATTTTTCGAAAAACCCGGTTTTCGTCCTATAATCAAAATGTAAGAATTGGAACGTTTTTCAGGCTGTGAAAAGCATAATAAATCAACATTTTCCTGAAGATCATCTTTGGTTTGCTTTGGGGAGAAACTGAGTTTCAAAAGAGTATTAGCTTTGAACGCGAATTTTTCGAAAAACCCAGTTTTCGTCCTATAATCAAAATGTAAGAATTAAAAAGCTTTTCAGGCTCTGAAACGCTTAAAAATTCAACATTTTCCTGAAGATCATCTCTGGTTCGCTTTGGGGAGATACTGAGTTTCAAATGAGTATCAGCATTGAGCGCGAATTTTTCGAAAAACCCAGTTTTCGTCCTATACTCAAAATGTAAGAATTAAAAATCTTTTGAGGCTCCAAAAAGCATAATAATTCAACATTTTCCTCAAGATCATCTCTGGTTTGCTTTAGGGAGAAATGAGTTTCAAATGAGTATTAGCATTTAACGCGAATTTTTCGAAAAACCCAGTTTTCGTCTTATAATCAAAATGTAAGAATTAAAACTCTTTTTAGGATCTGAAAAGCATAATAATTCAACATTTTCCTGAAGATCATCTCTGGTTTGCTTTGGGGAGAGACCGAGTTTCAAAAGAGTATTAGCATTGAACGCGAATTTTTTAAAAAACCCAGTTTTTGTCCTATAGTCAAAACGTAAGAATTAAAAATCTTTTGAGGGTCCAAGAAGCATAATAATTCAACATTTTCCTGAAGATCATCTCTGGTTTGCTTTGGGGAGAAGTTGAGTTTCAAAAGAGTATTAGTATTGAACGCGAATTTTTCGAAAAACCCAGTTTTCGTCCTATGGTCGAAATGCAAGAATTAAAAGGATTTTCAGGCTCTGAAAAGCATTAAAAATCAACATTTTCCTGAAGATCTACTGTGGTTTGCGTTAGGGGAAAAAGATTTTCAAATTAGTATTAGCACTGAACGCGAATATTTAAAAAAAAAAAAAAAACAGTTTTCTTCCTATAGTCAAAATCTAAGAATTAAAACGCTTTTCAGGCTCTGAAAAGCATAATAATTCAGCATTTTTTTTTTGAAGATCAACTCTGGTTTGCTTTAGGGAGAAAAAGAGTTTCAAAAGAGTATTAGCATTTAACGCGGATTTTTCGTAAAGCCCATTTTTCGTCCAATAATCAAAATGTAAGAATTAAAACGTTTTTCAGGCTCTAAAAAGCATAATAATTCAACATTTTCCTGAAGATCATCTCTGGTTTGCTTTGGGGAGATACTGAGTTTCAAATGAGTATCAGCACTGAACGCGAATTTTTCGAAAAACCCAGTTTTCGTCCTATACACAAAATGTGAGAATTAAAAATCTTTTGAGGCTCCAAAAAGCATAATAATTCAACATTTTCCTCAAGATCATCTCTGGTTTGCTTTAGGGAGAAATGAGTTTCAAATGAGTATTATCATTTAACGCGAATTTTTCGAAAAACCCAGTTTTCGTCTTATAATCAAAATGTAAGAATTAAAACTCTTATTAGGCTCTGAAATGCATAATAATTCAACATTTTCCTGAAGATCATCTCTGGTTTGCTTTGGGGAGAGACCGAGTTTCAAGAGAGTATGAGCATTGAACGCGAATTTTTCGAAAAACCCAGTTTTCGTTTTATACTCAAAATGTAAGAATTAAAAATCTTTTCAAGCTCTCAAAAGAATAATAATTCAACATTTTCCTGAAGATCATCTATGGTTTGCTTTTGGGAGAAAAAGAGTTACAAAAGAGTATTAGCATCTAACGCGTATTTTTCGTAAAGCCCAGTTTTCGTCTTATAATCAAAATGTAAGAATTAAAACGCTTTTCAGGCTCTGAAAAGCATAATAATTAAACATTTTTGTCAAGATCATCTCTGGTTTCCTTTGGGGAGAAGATGAGTTTCAAAAGAGTATAATCATTTAACGCGATTTTTCAAAAAACCCAGTTTTCGTGCTATAGTCAAAATGTAAGAATTAAAAATCTTTTCATGCTCTCAAAAGAATAATAATTCAACATTTTCCTGAAGATCATCTATGGTTTGCTTTGGGGAGAAGATGAGTTTCAAAAGAGTATTATCATTTAACGCGATTTTTCAAAAAACCCAGTTTTCGTGCTATAGTCAAAATGTAAGTATTAAATCGCTTTTCAAGCTCTGAAAAGCAAAAAAATTAAACATTTTCCTGAAGATCAACTCTGGTTTGCTTTAGAGAGAAAAAAGTTTCAAATGAGTATCAGAAATGAACGCGAATTTTTCGAAAAACCCAGTTTTCGTCCTATAGTCAAAATGAAAGAATTAAAAAGCTTTTCAGGCTCTGAAAAGCACAACAATTCAACATTTTCCTGAAGATCATCTCTGGTTTGTATTGGGGAGAAAATGAGTTTCAAAAGAGTAATAGCATTTAACGCAAATTTTTTTTTCGTCCTATAGTCAAAATGTAAGAATTAAAAAGCTTATCCTGCATTGAAAAGCATAATAATTTAACATTTTCCTAAAGATCATCCCTGGTTTGTTTTAGGGAGAGAAAGAGTTTCAAATGTGTAATAGCATTTAACGCGAATTTTTCGAAAAACCCAGTTTTCGTCCTATAATCAAAATGTAGGAATTAAAAAGCTTTTCAGGCTCTGAAAAGCTTATTAATTCAACATTTTCCTGAATATCATCTCTGGTTTGCTTTGGGGAGAGACCGAGTATCAAAAGAGTATTAGCATTGAACGCGAATTTTTCGAAAAACCCAGTTTTCGTCCTATAGTCAAAATGTAAGAATTAAAAATTTTTTGAGGCTTCAAAAAGCATAATATTTCTCCATTTTAATGAAGATCATCTCTGGTTTTCTTTGGGGAGAGACCGAGTATCAAAAGAGTATTAGCATTGAACGCGAAATTTTCAAAAAACTCAGTTTTCGTCCTATAGTCAAAATTTAAGAATTAAAAATTTTTTGAGGGTCCAAAAAGCATAATAATTCAACATTTTCCTGAAGATCATCTCTGGTTTGCTTTGGGGAGAGATCGAGTATCAAAAGAGTATCAGCATTGAACGCGAATTTTTCGAAAAACTCAGTTTCCGTCCTATAGTCAAAATGTAAGAATTAGAAATCTTCTGTGGCTCCAAAAAGCATAATAATTCAACAATTTCATTAATATCATCTCTGGTTTGCTTTAGGGAGAAAGAGAGTTTCAAATGAGTATTAGCATTGAAAGGGAATTTTTCGAAAAACCCGGTTTTCGTCCTATAATCAAAATGTAAGAATTAAAAAGCTTATCCTGCTTTGAAAAGCATAATAATTTAACATTTTCCTAAAGATCATCCCTGGTTTGTTTTAGGGAGAGAAAGAATTTCAAATGTGTAATAGCATTTAACGCGAATTTTTCGAAAAACCCAGTTTTCGTCCTATAATCAAAATGTAGGAATTAAAACGCTTTTCAGGCTCTGAAACGCTTAAAAATTCAACATTTTCCTGAAGATCATCTCTGGTTCGCTTTGGGGAGATACTGAGTTTCAAAAGAGTATTAGCATTGAACGCGAATTTTTCGAAAAACCCAGTTTCCGTCCTATAGTCAAAATGTAAGAATTAGAAATCTTCTGTGGCTCCAAAAAGCATAATAATTCAACAATTTCATTAATATCATCTCTGGTTTGCTTTAGGGAGAAAGAGAGTTTCAAATGAGTATTAGCATTGAAAGGGAATTTTTCGAAAAACCCGGTTTTCGTCCTATAATCAAAATGTAAGAATTGGAACGTTTTTCAGGCTGTGAAAAGCATAATAAATCAACATTTTCCTGAAGATCATCTTTGGTTTGCTTTGGGGAGAAACTGAGTTTCAAAAGAGTATTAGCTTTGAACGCGAATTTTTCGAAAAACCCAGTTTTCGTCCTATAATCAAAATGTAAGAATTAAAAAGCTTTTCAGGCTCTGAAACGCTTAAAAATTCAACATTTTCCTGAAGATCATCTCTGGTTCGCTTTGGGGAGATACTGAGTTTCAAATGAGTATCAGCATTGAGCGCGAATTTTTCGAAAAACCCAGTTTTCGTCCTATACTCAAAATGTAAGAATTAAGGCTTAATTAAGAATTTTGAGGCTCCAAAAAGCATAATAATTCAACATTTTCCTCAAGATCATCTCTGGTTTGCTTTAGGGAGAAATGAGTTTCAAATGAGTATTAGCATTTAACGCGAATTTTTCGAAAAACCCAGTTTTCGTCTTATAATCAAAATGTAAGAATTAAAACTCTTTTTAGGATCTGAAAAGCATAATAATTCAACATTTTCCTGAAGATCATCTCTGGTTTGCTTTGGGGAGAGACCGAGTTTCAAAAGAGTATTAGCATTGAACGCGAATTTTTTAAAAAACCCAGTTTTTGTCCTATAGTCAAAACGTAAGAATTAAAAATCTTTTGAGGGTCCAAGAAGCATAATAATTCAACATTTTCCTGAAGATCATCTCTGGTTTGCTTTGGGGAGAAGTTGAGTTTCAAAAGAGTATTAGTATTGAACGCGAATTTTTCGAAAAACCCAGTTTTCGTCCTATGGTCGAAATGCAAGAATTAAAAGGATTTTCAGGCTCTGAAAAGCATTAAAAATCAACATTTTCCTGAAGATCTACTGTGGTTTGCGTTAGGGGAAAAAGATTTTCAAATTAGTATTAGCACTGAACGCGAATATTTAAAAAAAAAAAAAAAACAGTTTTCTTCCTATAGTCAAAATCTAAGAATTAAAACGCTTTTCAGGCTCTGAAAAGCATAATAATTCAGCATTTTTTTTTTGAAGATCAACTCTGGTTTGCTTTAGGGAGAAAAAGAGTTTCAAAAGAGTATTAGCATTTAACGCGGATTTTTCGTAAAGCCCATTTTTCGTCCAATAATCAAAATGTAAGAATTAAAACGTTTTTCAGGCTCTAAAAAGCATAATAATTCAACATTTTCCTGAAGATCATCTCTGGTTTGCTTTGGGGAGATACTGAGTTTCAAATGAGTATCAGCACTGAACGCGAATTTTTCGAAAAACCCAGTTTTCGTCCTATACACAAAATGTGAGAATTAAAAATCTTTTGAGGCTCCAAAAAGCATAATAATTCAACATTTTCCTCAAGATCATCTCTGGTTTGCTTTAGGGAGAAATGAGTTTCAAATGAGTATTATCATTTAACGCGAATTTTTCGAAAAACCCAGTTTTGGTCTTATAATCAAAATGTAAGAATTAAAACTCTTATTAGGCTCTGAAATGCATAATAATTCAACATTTTCCTGAAGATCATCTCTGGTTTGCTTTGGGGAGAGACCGAGTTTCAAGAGAGTATGAGCATTGAACGCGAATTTTTCGAAAAACCCAGTTTTCGTTTTATACTCAAAATGTAAGAATTAAAAATCTTTTCAAGCTCTCAAAAGAATAATAATTCAACATTTTCCTGAAGATCATCTATGGTTTGCTTTTGGGAGAAAAAGAGTTACAAAAGAGTATTAGCATCTAACGCGTATTTTTCGTAAAGCCCAGTTTTCGTCTTATAATCAAAATGTAAGAATTAAAACGCTTTTCAGGCTCTGAAAAGCATAATAATTAAACATTTTTGTCAAGATCATCTCTGGTTTGCTTTGGGGAGAAGATGAGTTTCAAAAGAGTATAATCATTTAACGCGATTTTTCAAAAAACCCAGTTTTCGTGCTATAGTCAAAATGTAAGTATTAAATCGATTTTCAAGCTCTGAAAAGCAAAAAAATTAAACATTTTCCTGAAGATCCACTCTGGTTTGCTTTAGAGAGAAAAAAGTTTCAAATGAGTATCAGAAATGAACGCGAATTTTTCGAAAAACCCAGTTTTCGTTTTATAGTCAAAATGAAAGAATTAAAAAGCTTTTCAGGCTCTGAAAAGCACAACAATTCAACATTTTCCTGAAGATCATCTCTGGTTTGTTTTAGGGAGAAAATGAGTTCAAAAGAGTAATAGCATTTAACGCAAATTTTTTTTTCGTCCTATAGTCAAAATGTAAGAATTAAAAAGCTTATCCTGCTTTGAAAAGCATAATAATTTAACATTTTCCTAAAGATCATCCCTGGTTTGTTTTAGGGAGAGAAAGAGTTTCAAATGTGTAATAGCACTTAACGCGAATTTTTCGAAAAACCCAGTTTTCGTCCTATAATCAAAATGTAGGAATTAAAAAGCTTTTCAGGCTCTGAAAAGCTTATTAATTCAACATTTTCCTGAATATCATCTCTGGTTTGCTTTGGGGAGAGACCGAGTATCAAAAGAGTATTAGCATTGAACGCGAATTTTTCGAAAAACCCAGTTTTCGTCCTATAGTCAAAATGTAAGAATTAAAAATTTTTTGAGGCTTCAAAAAGCATAATATTTCTCCATTTTAATGAAGATCATCTCTGGTTTTCTTTGGGGAGAGACCGAGTTTCAAAAGAGTATTAGCATTGAACGCGAATTTTTTGAAAAACACAGTTTTCGTCCTATAGTCATAACGTAAGAATTAAAAACCTTTTGAGTGTCCAAGAAGCATAATAATTCAACATTTTCCTCAAGATCATCTCTGGTTTGCTTTGGGGAGAAATGAGTTTCAAATGAGTATTAGCATTGAACGCGAAATTTTCAAAAAACTCAGTTTTCGTCCTATAGTCAAAATTTAAGAATTAAAAATTTTTTGAGGCTCCAAAAAGCATAATAATTCAACATTTTCCTGAAGATCATCTCTGGTTTGCTTTGAGGAGAGATCGAGTATCAAAAGAGTATTAGCATTGAACGCGAATTTTTTGAAAAACACAGTTTTCGTCCTATAGTCATAACGTAAGAATTAAAAACCTTTTGAGTGTCCAAGAAGCATAATAATTCAACATTTTCCTCAAGATCATCTCTGGTTTGCTTTGGGGAGAAATGAGTTTCAAATGAGTATTAGCATTGAACGCGAAATTTTCAAAAAACTCAGTTTTCGTCCTATAGTCAAAATTTAAGAATTAAAAATTTTTTGAGGCTCCAAAAAGCATAATAATTCAACATTTTCCTGAAGATCATCTCTGCTTTGCTTTGGGGAGAGATCGAGTATCAAAAGAGTATCAGCATTGAACGCGAATTTTTCGAAAAACTCAGTTTCCGTCCTATAGTCAAAATGTAAGAATTACAAATCTTCTGTGGCTCCAAAAAGCATAATAATTCAACAATTTCATTAATATCATCTCTGGTTTGCTTTAGGGAGAAAGAGAGTTTCAAATGAGTATTAGCATTGAAAGGGAATTTTTCGAAAAACCCGGTTTTCGTCCTATAATCAAAATGTAAGAATTAAAAAGCTTATCCTGCTTTGAAAAGCATAATAATTTAACATTTTCCTAAAGATCATCCCTGGTTTGTTTTAGGGAGAGAAAGAGTTTCAAATGTGTAATAGCATTTAACGCGAATTTTTCGAAAAACCCAGTTTTCGTCCTATAATCAAAATGTAGGAATTAAAACGCTTTTCAGGCTCCAAAAAGCATAATAATTCAACATTTTCCTCAAGATCATCTCTGGTTTGCTTTAGGGAGAAATGAGTTTCAAATGAGTATTAGCATTTAACGCGAATTTTTCGAAAAACCCAGTTTTCGTCTTATAATCAAAATGTAAGAATTAAAACTCTTTTTAGGATCTGAAAAGCATAATAATTCAACATTTTCCTGAAGATCATCTCTGGTTTGCTTTGGGGAGAGACCGAGTTTCAAAAGAGTATTAGCATTGAACGCGAATTTTTTGAAAAACCCAGTTTTTGTCCTATAGTCAAAACGTAAGAATTAAAAATCTTTTGAGGGTCCAAGAAGCATAATAATTCAACATTTTCCTGAAGATCATCTCTGGTTTGCTTTGGGGAGAAGTTGAGTTTCAAAAGAGTATTAGTATTGAACGCGAATTTTTCGAAAAACCCAGTTTTCGTCCTATGGTCGAAATGCAAGAATTAAAAGGATTTTCAGGCTCTGAAAAGCATTAAATATCAACATTTTCCTGAAGATCTACTGTGGTTTGCGTTAGGGGAAAAAGATTTTCAAATTAGTATTAGCACTGAACGCGAATATTTAAAAAAAAAAAAAAAAAACAGTTTTCTTCCTATAGTCAAAATCTAAGAATTAAAACGCTTTTCAGGCTCTGAAAAGCATAATAATTCAGCATTTTTTTTTTGAAGATCAACTCTGGTTTGCTTTAGGGAGAAAAAGAGTTTCAAAAGAGTATTAGCATTTAACGCGGATTTTTAGTAAAGCCCATTTTTCGTCCAATAATCAAAATGTAAGAATTAAAACGTTTTTCAGGCTCTAAAAAGCATAATAATTCAACATTTTCCTGAAGATCATCTCTGGTTTGCTTTGGGGAGATACTGAGTTTCAAATGAGTATCAGCACTGAACGCGAATTTTTCGAAAAACCCAGTTTTCGTCCTATACACAAAATGTGAGAATTAAAAATCTTTTGAGGCTCCAAAAAGCATAATAATTCAACATTTTCCTCAAGATCATCTCTGGTTTGCTTTAGGGAGAAATGAGTTTCAAATGAGTATTATCATTTAACGCGAATTTTTCGAAAAACCCAGTTTTCGTCTTATAATCAAAATGTAAGAATTAAAACTCTTATTAGGCTCTGAAATGCATAATAATTCAACATTTTCCTGAAGATCATCTCTGGTTTGCTTTGGGGAGAGACCGAGTTTCAAGAGAGTATGAGCATTGAACGCGAATTTTTCGAAAAACCCAGTTTTCGTTTTATACTCAAAATGTAAGAATTAAAAATCTTTTCAAGCTCTCAAAAGAATAATAATTCAACATTTTCCTGAAGATCATCTATGGTTTGCTTTTGGGAGAAAAAGAGTTACAAAAGAGTATTAGCATCTAACGCGTATTTTTCGTAAAGCCCAGTTTTCGTCTTATAATCAAAATGTAAGAATTAAAACGCTTTTCAGGCTCTGAAAAGCATAATAATTAAACATTTTTGTCAAGATCATCTCTGGTTTGCTTTGGGGAGAAGATGAGTTTCAAAAGAGTATAATCATTTAACGCGATTTTTCAAAATACCCAGTTTTCGTGCTATAGTCAAAATGTAAGTATTAAATCGCTTTTCAAGCTCTGAAAAGCAAAAAAATTAAACATTTTCCTGAAGATCCACTCTGGTTTGCTTTAGAGAGAAAAAAGTTTCAAATGAGTATCAGAAATGAACGCGAATTTTTCGAAAAACCCAGTTTTCGTTTTATAGTCAAAATGAAAGAATTAAAAAGCTTTTCAGGCTCTGAAAAGCACAACAATTCAACATTTTCCTGAAGATCATCTCTGGTTTGTATTGGGGAGAAAATGAGTTTCAAAAGAGTAATAGCATTTAACGCAAATTTTTTTTTCGTCCTATAGTCAAAATGTAAGAATTAAAAAGCTTATCCTGCTTTGAAAAGCATAATAATTTAACATTTTCCTAAAGATCATCCCTGGTTTGTTTTAGGGAGAGAAAGAGTTTCAAATGTGTAATAGCACTTAACGCGAATTTTTCGAAAAACCCAGTTTTCGTCCTATAATCAAAATGTAGGAATTAAAAAGCTTTTCAGGCTCTGAAAAGCTTATTAATTCAACATTTTCCTGAATATCATCTCTGGTTTGCTTTGGGGAGAGACCGAGTATCAAAAGAGTATTAGCATTGAACGCGAATTTTTCGAAAAACCCAGTTTCCGTCCTATAGTCAAAATGTAAGAATTAAAAATTTTTTGAGGCTTCAAAAAGCATAATATTTCTCCATTTTAATGAAGATCATCTCTGGTTTTCTTTGGGGAGAGACCGAGTATCAAAAGAGTATTAGCATTGAACGCGAAATTTTCAAAAAACTCAGTTTTCGTCCTATAGTCAAAATGTAAGAATTAAAATTTTTTTGAGGCTCCAAAAAGCATAATAATTCAACATTTTCCTGAAGATCATCTCTGGTTTGCTTTGAGGAGAGACCGAGTTTCAAAAGAGTATTAGCATTGAACGCGAATTTTTTGAAAAACACAGTTTTCGTCCTATAGTCATAACGTAAGAATTAAAAACCTTTTGAGTGTCCAAGAAGCATAATAATTCAACATTTTCCTCAAGATCATCTCTGGTTTGCTTTAGGGAGAAATGAGTTTCAAATGAGTATTATCATTTAACGCGAATTTTTCGAAAAACCCAGTTTTCGTCTTATAATCAAAATGTAAGAATTAAAACTCTTATTAGGCTCTGAAATGCATAATAATTCAACATTTTCCTGAAGATCATCTCTGGTTTGCTTTGGGGAGAGACCGAGTTTCAAGAGAGTATGAGCATTGAACGCGAATTTTTCGAAAAACCCAGTTTTCGTTTTATACTCAAAATGTAAGAATTAAAAATCTTTTCATGCTCTCAAAAGAATAATAATTCAACATTTTCCTGAAGATCATCTATGGTTTGCTTTGGGGAGAAGATGAGTTTCAAAAGAGTATTATCATTTAACGCGATTTTTCAAAAAACCCAGTTTTCGTGCTATAGTCAAAATGTAAGTATTAAATCGCTTTTCAAGCTCTGAAAAGCAAAAAAATTAAACATTTTCCTGAAGATCAACTCTGGTTTGCTTTAGAGAGAAAAAAGTTTCAAATGAGTATCAGAAATGAACGCGAATTTTTCGAAAAACCCAGTTTTCGTCCTATAGTCAAAATGAAAGAATTAAAAAGCTTTTCAGGCTCTGAAAAGCACAACAATTCAACATTTTCCTGAAGATCATCTCTGGTTTGTATTGGGGAGAAAATGAGTTTCAAATGTGTAATAGCATTTAACGCGAATTTTTCGAAAAACCCAGTTTTCGTCCTATAATCAAAATGTAGGAATTAAAAAGCTTTTCAGGCTCTGAAAAGCTTATTAATTCAACATTTTCCTCAATATCATCTCTGGTTTGCTTTGGGGAGAGACCGAGTATCAAAAGAGTATTAGCATTGAACGCGAATTTTTCGAAAAACCCAGTTTTCGTCCTATAGTCAAAATGTAAGAATTAAAAATTTTTTGAGGCTTCAAAAAGCATAATATTTCTCCATTTTAATGAAGATCATCTCTGGTTTTCTTTGGGGAGAGACCGAGTATCAAAAGAGTATTAGCATTGAACGCGAAATTTTCAAAAAACTCAGTTTTCGTCCTATAGTCAAAATTTAAGAATTAAAAATTTTTTGAGGCTCCAAAAAGCATAATAATTCAACATTTTCCTGAAGATCATCTCTGGTTTGCTTTGGGGAGAGATCGAGTATCAAAAGAGTATCAGCATTGAACGCGAATTTTTCGAAAAACTCAGTTTCCGTCCTATAGTCAAAATGTAAGAATTAGAAATCTTCTGTGGCTCCAAAAAGCATAATAATTCAACAATTTCATTAATATCATCTCTGGTTTGCTTTAGGGAGAAAGTGAGTTTCAAATGAGTATTAGCATTGAAAGGGAATTTTTCGAAAAACCCGGTTTTCGTCCTATAATCAAAATGTAAGAATTAAGAAGCTTATCCTGCTTTGAAAAGCATAATAATTTAACATTTTCCTGAAGATCATCTCTGGTTCGCTTTGGGGAGATACTGAGTTTCAAATGAGTATCAGCATTGAGCGCGAATTTTTCGAAAAACCCAGTTTTCGTCCTATAATCAAAATGTAGGAATTAAAACGCTTTTCAGGCTCTGAAACGCTTAAAAATTCAACATTTTCCTGAAGATCATCTCTGGTTCGCTTTGGGGAGATACTGAGTTTCAAAAGAGTATTAGCATTGAACGCGAATTTTTCGAAAAACCCAGTTTCCGTCCTATAGTCAAAATGTAAGAATTAGAAATCTTCTGTGGCTCCAAAAAGCATAATAATTCAACAATTTCATTAATATCATCTCTGGTTTGCTTTAGGGAGAAAGAGAGTTTCAAATGAGTATTAGCATTGAAAGGGAATTTTTCGAAAAACCCGGTTTTCGTCCTATAATCAAAATGTAAGAATTGGAACGTTTTTCAGGCTGTGAAAAGCATAATAAATCAACATTTTCCTGAAGATCATCTTTGGTTTGCTTTGGGGAGAAACTGAGTTTCAAAAGAGTATTAGCTTTGAACGCGAATTTTTCGAAAAACCCAGTTTTCGTCCTATAATCAAAATGTAAGAATTAAAAAGCTTTTCAGGCTCTGAAACGCTTAAAAATTCAACATTTTCCTGAAGATCATCTCTGGTTCGCTTTGGGGAGAAAATGAGTTTCAAAAGAGTAATAGCATTTAACGCAAATTTTTTTTTCGTCCTATAGTCAAAATGTAAGAATTAAAAAGCTTATCCTGCTTTGAAAAGCATAATAATTTAACATTTTCCTAAAGATCATCCCTGGTTTGTTTTAGGGAGAGAAAGAGTTTCAAATGTGTAATAGCACTTAACGCGAATTTTTCGAAAAACCCAGTTTTCGTCCTATAATCAAAATGTAGGAATTAAAAAGCTTTTCAGGCTCTGAAAAGCTTATTAATTCAACATTTTCCTGAATATCATCTCTGGTTTGCTTTGGGGAGAGACCGAGTATCAAAAGAGTATTAGCATTGAACGCGAATTTTTCGAAAAACCCAGTTTCCGTCCTATAGTCAAAATGTAAGAATTAAAAATTTTTTGAGGCTTCAAAAAGCATAATATTTCTCCATTTTAATGAAGATCATCTCTGGTTTTCTTTGGGGAGAGACCGAGTATCAAAAGAGTATTAGCATTGAACGCGAAATTTTCAAAAAACTCAGTTTTCGTCCTATAGTCAAAATGTAAGAATTAAAAATTTTTTGAGGCTCCAAAAAGCATAATAATTCAACATTTTCCTGAAGATCATCTCTGGTTTGCTTTGAGGAGAGACCGAGTTTCAAAAGAGTATTAGCATTGAACGCGAATTTTTTGAAAAACACAGTTTTCGTCCTATAGTCATAACGTAAGAATTAAAAACCTTTTGAGTGTCCAAGAAGCATAATAATTCAACATTTTCCTCAAGATCATCTCTGGTTTGCTTTAGGGAGAAATGAGTTTCAAATGAGTATTATCATTTAACGCGAATTTTTCGAAAAACCCAGTTTTCGTCTTATAATCAAAATGTAAGAATTAAAACTCTTATTAGGCTCTGAAATGCATAATAATTCAACATTTTCCTGAAGATCATCTCTGGTTTGCTTTGGGGAGAGACCGAGTTTCAAGAGAGTATGAGCATTGAACGCGAATTTTTCGAAAAACCCAGTTTTCGTTTTATACTCAAAATGTAAGAATTAAAAATCTTTTCATGCTCTCAAAAGAATAATAATTCAACATTTTCCTGAAGATCATCTATGGTTTGCTTTGGGGAGAAGATGAGTTTCAAAAGAGTATTATCATTTAACGCGATTTTTCAAAAAACCCAGTTTTCGTGCTATAGTCAAAATGTAAGTATTAAATCGCTTTTCAAGCTCTGAAAAGCAAAAAAATTAAACATTTTCCTGAAGATCAACTCTGGTTTGCTTTAGAGAGAAAAAAGTTTCAAATGAGTATCAGAAATGAACGCGAATTTTTCGAAAAACCCAGTTTTCGTCCTATAGTCAAAATGAAAGAATTAAAAAGCTTTTCAGGCTCTGAAAAGCACAACAATTCAACATTTTCCTGAAGATCATCTCTGGTTTGTATTGGGGAGAAAATGAGTTTCAAATGTGTAATAGCATTTAACGCGAATTTTTCGAAAAACCCAGTTTTCGTCCTATAATCAAAATGTAGGAATTAAAAAGCTTTTCAGGCTCTGAAAAGCTTATTAATTCAACATTTTCCTGAATATCATCTCTGGTTTGCTTTGGGGAGAGACCGAGTATCAAAAGAGTATTAGCATTGAACGCGAATTTTTCGAAAAACCCAGTTTTCGTCCTATAGTCAAAATGTAAGAATTAAAAATTTTTTGAGGCTTCAAAAAGCATAATATTTCTCCATTTTAATGAAGATCATCTCTGGTTTTCTTTGGGGAGAGACCGAGTATCAAAAGAGTATTAGCATTGAACGCGAAATTTTCAAAAAACTCAGTTTTCGTCCTATAGTCAAAATTTAAGAATTAAAAATTTTTTGAGGCTCCAAAAAGCATAATAATTCAACATTTTCCTGAAGATCATCTCTGGTTTGCTTTGGGGAGAGATCGAGTATCAAAAGAGTATCAGCATTGAACGCGAATTTTTCGAAAAACTCAGTTTCCGTCCTATAGTCAAAATGTAAGAATTAGAAATCTTCTGTGGCTCCAAAAAGCATAATAATTCAACAATTTCATTAATATCATCTCTGGTTTGCTTTAGGGAGAAAGTGAGTTTCAAATGAGTATTAGCATTGAAAGGGAATTTTTCGAAAAACCCGGTTTTCGTCCTATAATCAAAATGTAAGAATTAAAAAGCTTATCCTGCTTTGAAAAGCATAATAATTTAACATTTTCCTGAAGATCATCTCTGGTTCGCTTTGGGGAGATACTGAGTTTCAAATGAGTATCAGCATTGAGCGCGAATTTTTCGAAAAACCCAGTTTTCGTCCTATAATCAAAATGTAGGAATTAAAACGCTTTTCAGGCTCTGAAACGCTTAAAAATTCAACATTTTCCTGAAGATCATCTCTGGTTCGCTTTGGGGAGATACTGAGTTTCAAAAGAGTATTAGCATTGAACGCGAATTTTTCGAAAAACCCAGTTTCCGTCCTATAGTCAAAATGTAAGAATTAGAAATCTTCTGTGGCTCCAAAAAGCATAATAATTCAACAATTTCATTAATATCATCTCTGGTTTGCTTTAGGGAGAAAGAGAGTTTCAAATGAGTATTAGCATTGAAAGGGAATTTTTCGAAAAACCCGGTTTTCGTCCTATAATCAAAATGTAAGAATTGGAACGTTTTTCAGGCTGTGAAAAGCATAATAAATCAACATTTTCCTGAAGATCATCTTTGGTTTGCTTTGGGGAGAAACTGAGTTTCAAAAGAGTATTAGCTTTGAACGCGAATTTTTCGAAAAACCCAGTTTTCGTCCTATAATCAAAATGTAAGAATTAAAAAGCTTTTCAGGCTCTGAAACGCTTAAAAATTCAACATTTTCCTGAAGATCATCTCTGGTTCGCTTTGGGGAGAAAATGAGTTTCAAAAGAGTAATAGCATTTAACGCAAATTTTTTTTTCGTCCTATAGTCAAAATGTAAGAATTAAAAAGCTTATCCTGCTTTGAAAAGCATAATAATTTAACATTTTCCTAAAGATCATCCCTGGTTTGTTTTAGGGAGAGAAAGAGTTTCAAATGTGTAATAGCACTTAACGCGAATTTTTCGAAAAACCCAGTTTTCGTCCTATAATCAAAATGTAGGAATTAAAAAGCTTTTCAGGCTCTGAAAAGCTTATTAATTCAACATTTTCCTGAATATCATCTCTGGTTTGCTTTGGGGAGAGACCGAGTATCAAAAGAGTATTAGCATTGAACGCGAATTTTTCGAAAAACCCAGTTTCCGTCCTATAGTCAAAATGTAAGAATTAAAAATTTTTTGAGGCTTCAAAAAGCATAATATTTCTCCATTTTAATGAAGATCATCTCTGGTTTTCTTTGGGGAGAGACCGAGTATCAAAAGAGTATTAGCATTGAACGCGAAATTTTCAAAAAACTCAGTTTTCGTCCTATAGTCAAAATGTAAGAATTAAAAATTTTTTGAGGCTCCAAAAAGCATAATAATTCAACATTTTCCTGAAGATCATCTCTGGTTTGCTTTGAGGAGAGACCGAGTTTCAAAAGAGTATTAGCATTGAACGCGAATTTTTTGAAAAACACAGTTTTCGTCCTATAGTCATAACGTAAGAATTAAAAACCTTTTGAGTGTCCAAGAAGCATAATAATTCAACATTTTCCTCAAGATCATCTCTGGTTTGCTTTAGGGAGAAATGAGTTTCAAATGAGTATTATCATTTAACGCGAATTTTTCGAAAAACCCAGTTTTCGTCTTATAATCAAAATGTAAGAATTAAAACTCTTATTAGGCTCTGAAATGCATAATAATTCAACATTTTCCTGAAGATCATCTCTGGTTTGCTTTGGGGAGAGACCGAGTTTCAAGAGAGTATGAGCATTGAACGCGAATTTTTCGAAAAACCCAGTTTTCGTTTTATACTCAAAATGTAAGAATTAAAAATCTTTTCATGCTCTCAAAAGAATAATAATTCAACATTTTCCTGAAGATCATCTATGGTTTGCTTTGGGGAGAAGATGAGTTTCAAAAGAGTATTATCATTTAACGCGATTTTTCAAAAAACCCAGTTTTCGTGCTATAGTCAAAATGTAAGTATTAAATCGCTTTTCAAGCTCTGAAAAGCAAAAAAATTAAACATTTTCCTGAAGATCAACTCTGGTTTGCTTTAGAGAGAAAAAAGTTTCAAATGAGTATCAGAAATGAACGCGAATTTTTCGAAAAACCCAGTTTTCGTCCTATAGTCAAAATGAAAGAATTAAAAAGCTTTTCAGGCTCTGAAAAGCACAACAATTCAACATTTTCCTGAAGATCATCTCTGGTTTGTATTGGGGAGAAAATGAGTTTCAAATGTGTAATAGCATTTAACGCGAATTTTTCGAAAAACCCAGTTTTCGTCCTATAATCAAAATGTAGGAATTAAAAAGCTTTTCAGGCTCTGAAAAGCTTATTAATTCAACATTTTCCTGAATATCATCTCTGGTTTGCTTTGGGGAGAGACCGAGTATCAAAAGAGTATTAGCATTGAACGCGAATTTTTCGAAAAACCCAGTTTTCGTCCTATAGTCAAAATGTAAGAATTAAAAATTTTTTGAGGCTTCAAAAAGCATAATATTTCTCCATTTTAATGAAGATCATCTCTGGTTTTCTTTGGGGAGAGACCGAGTATCAAAAGAGTATTAGCATTGAACGCGAAATTTTCAAAAAACTCAGTTTTCGTCCTATAGTCAAAATTTAAGAATTAAAAATTTTTTGAGGCTCCAAAAAGCATAATAATTCAACATTTTCCTGAAGATCATCTCTGGTTTGCTTTGGGGAGAGATCGAGTATCAAAAGAGTATCAGCATTGAACGCGAATTTTTCGAAAAACTCAGTTTCCGTCCTATAGTCAAAATGTAAGAATTAGAAATCTTCTGTGGCTCCAAAAAGCATAATAATTCAACAATTTCATTAATATCATCTCTGGTTTGCTTTAGGGAGAAAGTGAGTTTCAAATGAGTATTAGCATTGAAAGGGAATTTTTCGAAAAACCCGGTTTTCGTCCTATAATCAAAATGTAAGAATTAAAAAGCTTATCCTGCTTTGAAAAGCATAATAATTTAACATTTTCCTGAAGATCATCTCTGGTTCGCTTTGGGGAGATACTGAGTTTCAAATGAGTATCAGCATTGAGCGCGAATTTTTCGAAAAACCCAGTTTTCGTCCTATAATCAAAATGTAGGAATTAAAACGCTTTTCAGGCTCTGAAACGCTTAAAAATTCAACATTTTCCTGAAGATCATCTCTGGTTCGCTTTGGGGAGATACTGAGTTTCAAAAGAGTATTAGCATTGAACGCGAATTTTTCGAAAAACCCAGTTTCCGTCCTATAGTCAAAATGTAAGAATTAGAAATCTTCTGTGGCTCCAAAAAGCATAATAATTCAACAATTTCATTAATATCATCTCTGGTTTGCTTTAGGGAGAAAGAGAGTTTCAAATGAGTATTAGCATTGAAAGGGAATTTTTCGAAAAACCCGGTTTTCGTCCTATAATCAAAATGTAAGAATTGGAACGTTTTTCAGGCTGTGAAAAGCATAATAAATCAACATTTTCCTGAAGATCATCTTTGGTTTGCTTTGGGGAGAAACTGAGTTTCAAAAGAGTATTAGCTTTGAACGCGAATTTTTCGAAAAACCCAGTTTTCGTCCTATAATCAAAATGTAAGAATTAAAAAGCTTTTCAGGCTCTGAAACGCTTAAAAATTCAACATTTTCCTGAAGATCATCTCTGGTTCGCTTTGGGGAGAAAATGAGTTTCAAAAGAGTAATAGCATTTAACGCAAATTTTTTTTTCGTCCTATAGTCAAAATGTAAGAATTAAAAAGCTTATCCTGCTTTGAAAAGCATAATAATTTAACATTTTCCTAAAGATCATCCCTGGTTTGTTTTAGGGAGAGAAAGAGTTTCAAATGTGTAATAGCACTTAACGCGAATTTTTCGAAAAACCCAGTTTTCGTCCTATAATCAAAATGTAGGAATTAAAAAGCTTTTCAGGCTCTGAAAAGCTTATTAATTCAACATTTTCCTGAATATCATCTCTGGTTTGCTTTGGGGAGAGACCGAGTATCAAAAGAGTATTAGCATTGAACGCGAATTTTTCGAAAAACCCAGTTTCCGTCCTATAGTCAAAATGTAAGAATTAAAAATTTTTTGAGGCTTCAAAAAGCATAATATTTCTCCATTTTAATGAAGATCATCTCTGGTTTTCTTTGGGGAGAGACCGAGTATCAAAAGAGTATTAGCATTGAACGCGAAATTTTCAAAAAACTCAGTTTTCGTCCTATAGTCAAAATGTAAGAATTAAAAATTTTTTGAGGCTCCAAAAAGCATAATAATTCAACATTTTCCTGAAGATCATCTCTGGTTTGCTTTGAGGAGAGACCGAGTTTCAAAAGAGTATTAGCATTGAACGCGAATTTTTTGAAAAACACAGTTTTCGTCCTATAGTCATAACGTAAGAATTAAAAACCTTTTGAGTGTCCAAGAAGCATAATAATTCAACATTTTCCTCAAGATCATCTCTGGTTTGCTTTAGGGAGAAATGAGTTTCAAATGAGTATTATCATTTAACGCGAATTTTTCGAAAAACCCAGTTTTCGTCTTATAATCAAAATGTAAGAATTAAAACTCTTATTAGGCTCTGAAATGCATAATAATTCAACATTTTCCTGAAGATCATCTCTGGTTTGCTTTGGGGAGAGACCGAGTTTCAAGAGAGTATGAGCATTGAACGCGAATTTTTCGAAAAACCCAGTTTTCGTTTTATACTCAAAATGTAAGAATTAAAAATCTTTTCATGCTCTCAAAAGAATAATAATTCAACATTTTCCTGAAGATCATCTATGGTTTGCTTTGGGGAGAAGATGAGTTTCAAAAGAGTATTATCATTTAACGCGATTTTTCAAAAAACCCAGTTTTCGTGCTATAGTCAAAATGTAAGTATTAAATCGCTTTTCAAGCTCTGAAAAGCAAAAAAATTAAACATTTTCCTGAAGATCAACTCTGGTTTGCTTTAGAGAGAAAAAAGTTTCAAATGAGTATCAGAAATGAACGCGAATTTTTCGAAAAACCCAGTTTTCGTCCTATAGTCAAAATGAAAGAATTAAAAAGCTTTTCAGGCTCTGAAAAGCACAACAATTCAACATTTTCCTGAAGATCATCTCTGGTTTGTATTGGGGAGAAAATGAGTTTCAAATGTGTAATAGCATTTAACGCGAATTTTTCGAAAAACCCAGTTTTCGTCCTATAATCAAAATGTAGGAATTAAAAAGCTTTTCAGGCTCTGAAAAGCTTATTAATTCAACATTTTCCTCAATATCATCTCTGGTTTGCTTTGGGGAGAGACCGAGTATCAAAAGAGTATTAGCATTGAACGCGAATTTTTCGAAAAACCCAGTTTTCGTCCTATAGTCAAAATGTAAGAATTAAAAATTTTTTGAGGCTTCAAAAAGCATAATATTTCTCCATTTTAATGAAGATCATCTCTGGTTTTCTTTGGGGAGAGACCGAGTATCAAAAGAGTATTAGCATTGAACGCGAAATTTTCAAAAAACTCAGTTTTCGTCCTATAGTCAAAATTTAAGAATTAAAAATTTTTTGAGGCTCCAAAAAGCATAATAATTCAACATTTTCCTGAAGATCATCTCTGGTTTGCTTTGGGGAGAGATCGAGTATCAAAAGAGTATCAGCATTGAACGCGAATTTTTCGAAAAACTCAGTTTCCGTCCTATAGTCAAAATGTAAGAATTAGAAATCTTCTGTGGCTCCAAAAAGCATAATAATTCAACAATTTCATTAATATCATCTCTGGTTTGCTTTAGGGAGAAAGTGAGTTTCAAATGAGTATTAGCATTGAAAGGGAATTTTTCGAAAAACCCGGTTTTCGTCCTATAATCAAAATGTAAGAATTAAAAAGCTTATCCTGCTTTGAAAAGCATAATAATTTAACATTTTCCTGAAGATCATCTCTGGTTCGCTTTGGGGAGATACTGAGTTTCAAATGAGTATCAGCATTGAGCGCGAATTTTTCGAAAAACCCAGTTTTCGTCCTATAATCAAAATGTAGGAATTAAAACGCTTTTCAGGCTCTGAAACGCTTAAAAATTCAACATTTTCCTGAAGATCATCTCTGGTTCGCTTTGGGGAGATACTGAGTTTCAAAAGAGTATTAGCATTGAACGCGAATTTTTCGAAAAACCCAGTTTCCGTCCTATAGTCAAAATGTAAGAATTAGAAATCTTCTGTGGCTCCAAAAAGCATAATAATTCAACAATTTCATTAATATCATCTCTGGTTTGCTTTAGGGAGAAAGAGAGTTTCAAATGAGTATTAGCATTGAAAGGGAATTTTTCGAAAAACCCGGTTTTCGTCCTATAATCAAAATGTAAGAATTGGAACGTTTTTCAGGCTGTGAAAAGCATAATAAATCAACATTTTCCTGAAGATCATCTTTGGTTTGCTTTGGGGAGAAACTGAGTTTCAAAAGAGTATTAGCTTTGAACGCGAATTTTTCGAAAAACCCAGTTTTCGTCCTATAATCAAAATGTAAGAATTAAAAAGCTTTTCAGGCTCTGAAACGCTTAAAAATTCAACATTTTCCTGAAGATCATCTCTGGTTCGCTTTGGGGAGATACTGAGTTTCAAATGAGTATCAGCATTGAGCGCGAATTTTTCGAAAAACCCAGTTTTCGTCCTATACTCAAAATGTAAGAATTAAAAATCTTTTGAGGCTCCAAAAAGCATAATAATTCAACATTTTCCTCAAGATCATCTCTGGTTTGCTTTAGGGAGAAATGAGTTTCAAATGAGTATTAGCATTTAACGCGAATTTTTCCAAAAACCCAGTTTTCGTCTTATAATCAAAATGTAAGAATTAAAACTCTTTTTAGGATCTGAAAAGCATAATAATTCAACATTTTCCTGAAGATCATCTCTGGTTTGCTTTGGGGAGAGACCGAGTTTCAAAAGAGTATTAGCATTGAACGCGAATTTTTTGAAAAACCCAGTTTTTGTCCTATAGTCAAAACGTAAGAATTAAAAATCTTTTGAGGGTCCAAGAAGCATAATAATTCAACATTTTCCTGAAGATCATCTCTGGTTTGCTTTGGGGAGAAGTTGAGTTTCAAAAGAGTATTAGTATTGAACGCGAATTTTTCGAAAAACCCAGTTTTCGTCCTATGGTCGAAATGCAAGAATTAAAAGGATTTTCAGGCTCTGAAAAGCATTAAAAATCAACATTTTCCTGAAGATCTACTGTGGTTTGCGTTAGGGGAAAAAGATTTTCAAATTAGTATTAGCACTGAACGCGAATATTTAAAAAAAAAAAAAAAAAACAGTTTTCTTCCTATAGTCAAAATCTAAGAATTAAAACGCTTTTCAGGCTCTGAAAAGCATAATAATTCAGCATTTTTTTTTTGAAGATCAACTCTGGTTTGCTTTAGGGAGAAAAAGAGTTTCAAAAGAGTATTAGCATTTAACGCGGATTTTTCGTAAAGCCCATTTTTCGTCCAATAATCAAAATGTAAGAATTAAAACGTTTTTCAGGCTCTAAAAAGCATAATAATTCAACATTTTCCTGAAGATCATCTCTGGTTTGCTTTGGGGAGATACTGAGTTTCAAATGAGTATCAGCACTGAACGCGAATTTTTCGAAAAACCCAGTTTTCGTCCTATACACAAAATGTGAGAATTAAAAATCTTTTGAGGCTCCAAAAAGCATAATAATTCAACATTTTCCTCAAGATCATCTCTGGTTTGCTTTAGGGAGAAATGAGTTTCAAATGAGTATTAGCATTTAACGCGAATTTTTCGAAAAACCCAGTTTTCGTCTTATAATCAAAATGTAAGAATTAAAACTCTTTTTAGGCTCTGAAATGCATAATAATTCAACATTTTCCTGAAGATCATCTCTGGTTTGCTTTGAGGAGAGACCGAGTTTCAAGAGAGTATTAGCATTGAACGCGAATTTTTTGAAAAACACAGTTTTCGTCCTATAGTCATAACGTAAGAATTAAAAATCTTTTGAGTGTCCAAGAAGCATATTAATTCAACATTTTCCTCAAGATCATCTCTGGTTTGCTTTAGGGAGAAATGAGTTTCAAATGAGTATTATCATTTAACGCGAATTTTTCGAAAAACCCAGTTTTCGTCTTATAATCAAAATGTAAGAATTAAAACTCTTATTAGGCTCTGAAATGCATAATAATTCAACATTTTCCTGAAGATCATCTCTGGTTTGCTTTGGGGAGAGACCGAGTTTCAAGAGAGTATGAGCATTGAACGCGAATTTTTCGAAAAACCCAGTTTTCGTTTTATACTCAAAATGTAAGAATTAAAAATTTTTCATGCTCTCAAAAGAATAATAATTCAACATTTTCCTGAAGATCATCTATGGTTTGCTTTTGGGAGAAAAAGAGTTACAAAAGAGTATTAGCATCTAACGCGTATTTTTCGTAAAGCCCAGTTTTCGTCTAATAATCAAAATGTAAGAATTAAAACGCTTTTCAGGCTCTGAAAAGCATAATAATTAAACATTTTTGTCAAGATCATCTCTGGTTTGCTTTGGGGAGAAGATGAGTTTCAAAAGAGTATTATCATTTAACGCGATTTTTCAAAAAACCCAGTTTTCGTGCTATAGTCAAAATGTAAGTATTAAATCGCTTTTCAAGCTCTGAAAAGCAAAAAAATTAAACATTTTCCTGAAGATCCACTCTGGTTTGCTTTAGAGAGAAAAAAGTTTCAAATGAGTATCAGAAATGAATGCGAATTTTTCGAAAAACCCAGTTTTCGTCCTATAGTCAAAATGAAAGAATTAAAAAGCTTTTCAGGCTCTGAAAAGCACAACAATTCAACATTTTCCTGAAGATCATCTCTGGTTTGTATTGGGGAGAAAATGAGTTTCAAAAGAGTAATAGCATTTAACGCAAATTTTTTTTTCGTCCTATAGTCAAAATGTAAGAATTAAAAAGCTTATCCTGCTTTGAAAAGCATAATAATTTAACATTTTCCTAAAGATCATCCCTGGTTTGTTTTAGGGAGAGAAAGAGTTTCAAATGTGTAATAGCATTTAACGCGAATTTTTCGAAAAACCCAGTTTTCGTCCTATAATCAAAATGTAGGAATTAAAAAGCTTTTCAGGCTCTGAAAAGCTTATTAATTCAACATTTTCCTGAATATCATCTCTGGTTTGCTTTGGGGAGAGATCGAGTATCAAAAGAGTATTAGCATTGAACGCGAATTTTTCGAAAAACCCAGTTTTCGTCCTATAGTCAAAATGTAAGAATTAAAAATTTTTTGAGGCTTCAAAAAGCATAATATTTCTCCATTTTAATGAAGATCATCTCTGGTTTTCTTTGGGGAGAGACCGAGTATCAAAAGAGTATTAGCATTGAACGCGAAATTTTCAAAAAACTCAGTTTTCGTCCTATAGTCAAAATGTAAGAATTAAAAATTTTTTGAGGCTCCAAAAAGCATAATAATTCAACATTTTCCTGAAGATCATCTCTGGTTTGCTTTGAGGAGAGACCGAGTTTCAAAAGAGTATTAGCATTAAACGCGAATTTTTTGAAAAACACAGTTTTCATCCTATAGTCATAACGTAAGAATTAAAAATCTTTTGAGTGTCCAAGAAGCATAATAATTCAACATTTTCCTCAAGATCATCTCTGGTTTGCTTTAGGGAGAAATGAGTTTCAAATGAGTATTATCATTTAACGCGAATTTTTCGAAAAACCCAGTTTTCGTCTTATAATCAAAATGTAAGAATTAAAACTCTTATTAGGCTCTGAAATGCATAATAATTCAACATTTTCCTGAAGATTATCTCTGGTTTGCTTTGGGGAGAGACCGAGTTTCAAGAGAGTATGAGCATTGAACGCGAATTTTTCGAAAAACCCAGTTTTCGTTTTATACTCAAAATGTAAGAATTAAAAATCTTTTCATGCTCTCAAAAGAATAATAATTCAACATTTTCCTGAAGATCATCTATGGTTTGCTTTGGGGAGAAGATGAGTTTCAAAAGAGTATTATCATTTAACGCGATTTTTCAAAAAACCCAGTTTTCGTGCTATAGTCAAAATGTAAGTATTAAATCGCTTTTCAAGCTCTGAAAAGCAAAAAAATTAAACATTTTCCTGAAGATCAACTCTGGTTTGCTTTAGAGAGAAAAAAGTTTCAAATGAGTATCAGAAATGAACGCGAATTTTTCGAAAAACCCAGTTTTCGTCCTATAGTCAAAATGAAAGAATTAAAAAGCTTTTCAGGCTCTGAAAAGCACAACAATTCAACATTTTCCTGAAGATCATCTCTGGTTTGTATTGGGGAGAAAATGAGTTTCAAAAGAGTAATAGCATTTAACGCAAATTTTTTTTTCGTCCTATAGTCAAAATGTAAGAATTAAAAAGCTTATCCTGCTTTGAAAAGCATAATAATTTAACATTTTCCTAAAGATCATCCCTGGTTTGTTTTAGGGAGAGAAAGAGTTTCAAATGTGTAATAGCATTTAACGCGAATTTTTCGAAAAACCCAGTTTTCGTCCTATAATCAAAATGTAGGAATTAAAAAGCTTTTCAGGCTCTGAAAAGCTTATTAATTCAACATTTTCCTGAAGATCATCTCTGGTTTGCTTTGGGGAGAGATCGAGTATCAAAAGAGTATCAGCATTGAACGCGAATTTTTCGAAAAACTCAGTTTCCGTCCTATAGTCAAAATGTAAGAATTAGAAATCTTCTGTGGCTCCAAAAAGCATAATAATTCAACAATTTCCTTAATATCATCTCTGGTTTGCTTTAGGGAGAAAGAGAGTTTCAAATGAGTATTAGCATTGAAAGGGAATTTTTCGAAAAACCCGGTTTTCGTCCTATAATCAAAATGTAAGAATTGGAACGTTTTTCAGGATGTGAAAAGCATAATAAATCAACATTTTCCTGAAGATCATCTTTGGTTTGCTTTGGGGAGAAACTGAGTTTCAAAAGAGTATTAGCATTGAACGCGAATTTTTCGAAAAACCAAGTTTTCGTCCTATAATCAAAATGTAAAAATTAAAACGCTTTTCAGGCTCTGAAACGCTTAAAAATTCAACATTTTCCTGAAGATCATCTCTGGTTCGCTTTGGGGAGATACTGAGTTTCAAATGAGTATCAGCATTGAGCGCGAATTTTTCGAAAAACCCAGTTTTCGTCCTATACTCAAAATGTAAGAATTAAAAATCTTTTGAGGCTCCAAAAAGCATAATAATTCAACATTTTCCTCAAGATCATCTTTGGTTTCCTTTAGGGAGAAATGAGTTTCAAATGAGTATTAGCATTTAACGCGAATTTTTCGAAAAACCCAGTTTTCGTCTTATAATCAAAATGTAAGAATTAAAACTCTTTTTAGGATCTGAAAAGCATAATAATTCAACATTTTCCTGAAGATCATCTCTGGTTTGCTTTGGGGAGAGACCGAGTTTCAAAAGAGTATTAGCATTGAACGCGAATTTTTGAAAAACCCAGTTTTTGTCCTATAGTCAAAACGTAAGAATTAAAAATCTTTTGAGGGTCCAAGAAGCATAATAATTCAACATTTTCCTGAAGATCATATCTGGTTTGCTTTGGGGAGAGACCGAGTATCAAAAGAGTATTAGCATTGAACACGAATTTTTCGAAAAACCCAGTTTTCGGCCTATAATCAAAATGTAAGAATTAAAACGCTTTTCAGGCTCTGAAACGCTTAAAAATTCAACATTTTCCTGAAGATCATCTCTGGTTCGCTTTGGGGAGATACTGAGTTTCAAATGAGTATCAGCATTGAACGCGAATTTTTCGAAAAACCCAGTTTTCGTCCTATAATCAAAATGTAAGAATTAAAACTCTTTTCAGGCTCTGAAAAGCATAATAATTCAGCATTTTTTTTTTGAAGATCAACTCTGGTTTGCTTTAGGGAGAAAAAGAGTTTCAAAAGAGTATTAGCATTTAACGCGGATTTTTCGTAAAGCCCATTTTTCGTCCAATAATCAAAATGTAAGAATTAAAACGTTTTTCAGGCTCTAAAAAGCATAATAATTCAACATTTTCCTGAAGATCATCTCTGGTTTGCTTTGGGGAGATACTGAGTTTCAAATGAGTATCAGCACTGAACGCGAATTTTTCGAAAAACCCAGTTTTCGTCCTATACACAAAATGTGAGAATTAAAAATCTTTTGAGGCTCCAAAAAGCATAATAATTCAACATTTTCCTCAAGATCATCTCTGGTTTGCTTTAGGGAGAAATGAGTTTCAAATGAGTATTAGCATTTAACGCGAATTTTTCGAAAAACCCAGTTTTCGTCTTATGATCAAAATGTAAGAATTAAAACTCTTTTTAGGCTCTGAAATGCATAATAATTCAACATTTTCCTGAAGATCATCTCTGGTTTGCTTTGAGGAGAGACCGAGTTTCAAGAGAGTATTATTAGCATTGAACGCGAATTTTTTGAAAAACACAGTTTTCGTCCTATAGTCATAACGTAAGAATTAAAAATCTTTTGAGTGTCCAAGAAGCATAATAATTCAACATTTTCCTCAAGATCATCTCTGGTTTGCTTTAGGGAGAAATGAGTTTCAAATGAGTATTATCATTTAACGCGAATTTTTCGAAAAACCCAGTTTTCGTCTTATAATCAAAATGTAAGAATTAAAACGCTTTTCAGGCTCTGAAAAGCATAATAATTAAACATTTTTGTCAAGATCATCTCTGGTTTGCTTTGGGGAGAAGATGAGTTTCAAAAGAGTATAATCATTTAACGCGATTTTTCAAAAAACCCAGTTTTCGTGCTATAGTCAAAATGTAAGTATTAAATCGCTTTTCAAGCTCTGAAAAGCAAAAAAATTAAACATTTTCCTGAAGATCCACTCTGGTTTGCTTTAGAGAGAAAAAAGTTTCAAATGAGTATCAGAAATGAACGCGAATTTTTCGAAAAACCCAGTTTTCGTTTTATAGTCAAAATGAAAGAATTAAAAAGCTTTTCAGGCTCTGAAAAGCACAACAATTCAACATTTTCCTGAAGATCATCTCTGGTTTGTATTGGGGAGAAAATGAGTTTCAAAAGAGTAATAGCATTTAACGCAAATTTTTTTTTCGTCCTATAGTCAAAATGTAAGAATTAAAAAGCTTATCCTGCTTTGAAAAGCATAATAATTTAACATTTTCCTAAAGATCATCCCTGGTTTGTTTTAGGGAGAGAAAGAGTTTCAAATGTGTAATAGCACTTAACGCGAATTTTTCGAAAAACCCAGTTTTCGTCCTATAATCAAAATGTAGGAATTAAAAAGCTTTTCAGGCTCTGAAAAGCTTATTAATTCAACATTTTCCTGAATATCATCTCTGGTTTGCTTTGGGGAGAGACCGAGTATCAAAAGAGTATTAGCATTGAACGCGAATTTTTCGAAAAACCCAGTTTTCGTCCTATAGTCAAAATGTAAGAATTAAAAATTTTTTGAGGCTTCAAAAAGCATAATATTTCTCCATTTTAATGAAGATCATCTCTGGTTTTCTTTGGGGAGAGACCGAGTATCAAAAGAGTATTAGCACTGAACGCGAATTTTTCGAAAAACCCAGTTTTCGTCCTATACACAAAATGTGAGAATTAAAAATCTTTTGAGGCTCCAAAAAGCATAATAATTCAACATTTTCCTCAAGATCATCTCTGGTTTGCTTTAGGGAGAAATGAGTTTCAAATGAGTATTAGCATTTAACGCGAATTTTTCGAAAAACCCAGTTTTCGTCTTATAATCAAAATGTAAGAATTAAAACTCTTTTTAGGCTCTGAAATGCATAATAATTCAACATTTTCCTGAAGATCATCTCTGGTTTGCTTTGAGGAGAGACCGAGTTTCAAGAGAGTATTAGCATTGAACGCGAATTTTTTGAAAAACACAGTTTTCGTCCTATAGTCATAACGTAAGAATTAAAAATCTTTTGAGTGTCCAAGAAGCATATTAATTCAACATTTTCCTCAAGATCATCTCTGGTTTGCTTTAGGGAGAAATGAGTTTCAAATGAGTATTAGCATTTAACGCGAATTTTTCGAAAAACCCAGTTTTCGTCTTATAATCAAAATGTAAGAATTAAAACTCTTTTTAGGCTCTGAAATGCATAATAATTCAACATTTTCCTGAAGATCATCTCTGGTTTGCTTTGAGGAGAGACCGAGTTTCAAGAGAGTATTAGCATTGAACGCGAATTTTTTGAAAAACACAGTTTTCGTCCTATAGTCATAACGTAAGAATTAAAAATCTTTTGAGTGTCCAAGAAGCATATTAATTCAACATTTTCCTCAAGATCATCTCTGGTTTGCTTTAGGGAGAAATGAGTTTCAAATGAGTATTATCATTTAACGCGAATTTTTCGAAAAACCCAGTTTTCGTCTTATAATCAAAATGTAAGAATTAAAACTCTTATTAGGCTCTGAAATGCATAATAATTCAACATTTTCCTGAAGATCATCTCTGGTTTGCTTTGGGGAGAGACCGAGTTTCAAGAGAGTATGAGCATTGAACGCGAATTTTTCGAAAAACCCAGTTTTCGTTTTATACTCAAAATGTAAGAATTAAAAATTTTTCATGCTCTCAAAAGAATAATAATTCAACATTTTCCTGAAGATCATCTATGGTTTGCTTTTGGGAGAAAAAGAGTTACAAAAGAGTATTAGCATCTAACGCGTATTTTTCGTAAAGCCCAGTTTTCGTCTAATAATCAAAATGTAAGAATTAAAACGCTTTTCAGGCTCTGAAAAGCATAATAATTAAACATTTTTGTCAAGATCATCTCTGGTTTGCTTTGGGGAGAAGATGAGTTTCAAAAGAGTATTATCATTTAACGCGATTTTTCAAAAAAACCCAGTTTTCGTGCTATAGTCAAAATGTAAGTATTAAATCGCTTTTCAAGCTCTGAAAAGCAAAAAAATTAAACATTTTCCTGAAGATCCACTCTGGTTTGCTTTAGAGAGAAAAAAGTTTCAAATGAGTATCAGAAATGAATGCGAATTTTTCGAAAAACCCAGTTTTCGTCCTATAGTCAAAATGAAAGAATTAAAAAGCTTTTCAGGCTCTGAAAAGCACAACAATTCAACATTTTCCTGAAGATCATCTCTGGTTTGTATTGGGGAGAAAATGAGTTTCAAAAGAGTAATAGCATTTAACGCAAATTTTTTTTTCGTCCTATAGTCAAAATGTAAGAATTAAAAAGCTTATCCTGCTTTGAAAAGCATAATAATTTAACATTTTCCTAAAGATCATCCCTGGTTTGTTTTAGGGAGAGAAAGAGTTTCAAATGTGTAATAGCATTTAACGCGAATTTTTCGAAAAACCCAGTTTTCGTCCTATAATCAAAATGTAGGAATTAAAAAGCTTTTCAGGCTCTGAAAAGCTTATTAATTCAACATTTTCCTGAATATCATCTCTGGTTTGCTTTGGGGAGAGATCGAGTATCAAAAGAGTATTAGCATTGAACGCGAATTTTTCGAAAAACCCAGTTTTCGTCCTATAGTCAAAATGTAAGAATTAAAAATTTTTTGAGGCTTCAAAAAGCATAATATTTCTCCATTTTAATGAAGATCATCTCTGGTTTTCTTTGGGGAGAGACCGAGTATCAAAAGAGTATTAGCATTGAACGCGAAATTTTCAAAAAACTCAGTTTTCGTCCTATAGTCAAAATGTAAGAATTAAAAATTTTTTGAGGCTCCAAAAAGCATAATAATTCAACATTTTCCTGAAGATCATCTCTGGTTTGCTTTGAGGAGAGACCGAGTTTCAAAAGAGTATTAGCATTAAACGCGAATTTTTTGAAAAACACAGTTTTCATCCTATAGTCATAACGTAAGAATTAAAAATCTTTTGAGTGTCCAAGAAGCATAATAATTCAACATTTTCCTCAAGATCATCTCTGGTTTGCTTTAGGGAGAAATGAGTTTCAAATGAGTATTATCATTTAACGCGAATTTTTCGAAAAACCCAGTTTTCGTCTTATAATCAAAATGTAAGAATTAAAACTCTTATTAGGCTCTGAAATGCATAATAATTCAACATTTTCCTGAAGATTATCTCTGGTTTGCTTTGGGGAGAGACCGAGTTTCAAGAGAGTATGAGCATTGAACGCGAATTTTTCGAAAAACCCAGTTTTCGTTTTATACTCAAAATGTAAGAATTAAAAATCTTTTCATGCTCTCAAAAGAATAATAATTCAACATTTTCCTGAAGATCATCTATGGTTTGCTTTGGGGAGAAGATGAGTTTCAAAAGAGTATTATCATTTAACGCGATTTTTCAAAAAACCCAGTTTTCGTGCTATAGTCAAAATGTAAGTATTAAATCGCTTTTCAAGCTCTGAAAAGCAAAAAAATTAAACATTTTCCTGAAGATCAACTCTGGTTTGCTTTAGAGAGAAAAAAGTTTCAAATGAGTATCAGAAATGAACGCGAATTTTTCGAAAAACCCAGTTTTCGTCCTATAGTCAAAATGAAAGAATTAAAAAGCTTTTCAGGCTCTGAAAAGCACAACAATTCAACATTTTCCTGAAGATCATCTCTGGTTTGTATTGGGGAGAAAATGAGTTTCAAAAGAGTAATAGCATTTAACGCAAATTTTTTTTTCGTCCTATAGTCAAAATGTAAGAATTAAAAAGCTTATTCTGCTTTGAAAAGCATAATAATTTAACATTTTCCTAAAGATCATCCCTGGTTTGTTTTAGGGAGAGAAAGAGTTTCAAATGTGTAATAGCATTTAACGCGAATTTTTCGAAAAACCCAGTTTTCGTCCAATAATCTACATGTAGGAATTAAAAAGCTTTTCAGGCTCTGAAAAGCTTATTAATTCAACATTTTCCTGAATATCATCTCTGGTTTGCTTTGGGGAGAGACCGAGTATCAAAAGAGTATTAGCATTGAACGCGAATTTTTCGAAAAACCCAGTTTTCGTCCTATAGTCAAAATGTAAGAATTAAAAATTTTTTGAGGCTTCAAAAAGCATAATATTTCTCCATTTTAATGAAGATCATCTCTGGTTTTCTTTGGGGAGAGACCGAGTATCAAAAGAGTATTAGCACTGAACGCGAATTTTTCGAAAAACCCAGTTTTCGTCCTATACACAAAATGTGAGAATTAAAAATCTTTTGAGGCTCCAAAAAGCATAATAATTCAACATTTTCCTCAAGATCATCTCTGGTTTGCTTTAGGGAGAAATGAGTTTCAAATGAGTATTAGCATTTAACGCGAATTTTTCGAAAAACCCAGTTTTCGTCTTATAATCAAAATGTAAGAATTAAAACTCTTTTTAGGCTCTGAAATGCATAATAATTCAACATTTTCCTGAAGATCATCTCTGGTTTGCTTTGAGGAGAGACCGAGTTTCAAGAGAGTATTAGCATTGAACGCGAATTTTTTGAAAAACACAGTTTTCGTCCTATAGTCATAACGTAAGAATTAAAAATCTTTTGAGTGTCCAAGAAGCATATTAATTCAACATTTTCCTCAAGATCATCTCTGGTTTGCTTTAGGGAGAAATGAGTTTCAAATGAGTATTAGCATTTAACGCGAATTTTTCGAAAAACCCAGTTTTCGTCTTATAATCAAAATGTAAGAATTAAAACTCTTTTTAGGCTCTGAAATGCATAATAATTCAACATTTTCCTGAAGATCATCTCTGGTTTGCTTTGAGGAGAGACCGAGTTTCAAGAGAGTATTAGCATTGAACGCGAATTTTTTGAAAAACACAGTTTTCGTCCTATAGTCATAACGTAAGAATTAAAAATCTTTTGAGTGTCCAAGAAGCATATTAATTCAACATTTTCCTCAAGATCATCTCTGGTTTGCTTTAGGGAGAAATGAGTTTCAAATGAGTATTATCATTTAACGCGAATTTTTCGAAAAACCCAGTTTTCGTCTTATAATCAAAATGTAAGAATTAAAACTCTTATTAGGCTCTGAAATGCATAATAATTCAACATTTTCCTGAAGATCATCTCTGGTTTGCTTTGGGGAGAGACCGAGTTTCAAGAGAGTATGAGCATTGAACGCGAATTTTTCGAAAAACCCAGTTTTCGTTTTATACTCAAAATGTAAGAATTAAAAATTTTTCATGCTCTCAAAAGAATAATAATTCAACATTTTCCTGAAGATCATCTATGGTTTGCTTTTGGGAGAAAAAGAGTTACAAAAGAGTATTAGCATCTAACGCGTATTTTTCGTAAAGCCCAGTTTTCGTCTAATAATCAAAATGTAAGAATTAAAACGCTTTTCAGGCTCTGAAAAGCATAATAATTAAACATTTTTGTCAAGATCATCTCTGGTTTGCTTTGGGGAGAAGATGAGTTTCAAAAGAGTATTATCATTTAACGCGATTTTTCAAAAAACCCAGTTTTCGTGCTATAGTCAAAATGTAAGTATTAAATCGCTTTTCAAGCTCTGAAAAGCAAAAAAATTAAACATTTTCCTGAAGATCCACTCTGGTTTGCTTTAGAGAGAAAAAAGTTTCAAATGAGTATCAGAAATGAATGCGAATTTTTCGAAAAACCCAGTTTTCGTCCTATAGTCAAAATGAAAGAATTAAAAAGCTTTTCAGGCTCTGAAAAGCGCAACAATTCAACATTTTCCTGAAGATCATCTCTGGTTTGTATTGGGGAGAAAATGAGTTTCAAAAGAGTAATAGCATTTAACGCAAATTTTTTTTCGTCCTATAGTCAAAATGTAAGAATTAAAAAGCTTATCCTGCTTTGAAAAGCATAATAATTTAACATTTTCCTAAAGATCATCCCTGGTTTGTTTTAGGGAGAGAAAGAGTTTCAAATGTGTAATAGCATTTAACGCGAATTTTTCGAAAAACCCAGTTTTCGTCCTATAATCAAAATGTAGGAATTAAAAAGCTTTTCAGGCTCTGAAAAGCTTATTAATTCAACATTTTCCTGAATATCATCTCTGGTTTGCTTTGGGGAGAGATCGAGTATCAAAAGAGTATTAGCATTGAACGCGAATTTTTCGAAAAACCCAGTTTTCGTCCTATAGTCAAAATGTAAGAATTAAAAATTTTTTGAGGCTTCAAAAAGCATAATATTTCTCCATTTTAATGAAGATCATCTCTGGTTTTCTTTGGGGAGAGACCGAGTATCAAAAGAGTATTAGCATTGAACGCGAAATTTTCAAAAAACTCAGTTTTCGTCCTATAGTCAAAATGTAAGAATTAAAAATTTTTTGAGGCTCCAAAAAGCATAATAATTCAACATTTTCCTGAAGATCATCTCTGGTTTGCTTTGAGGAGAGACCGAGTTTCAAAAGAGTATTAGCATTAAACGCGAATTTTTTGAAAAACACAGTTTTCATCCTATAGTCATAACGTAAGAATTAAAAATCTTTTGAGTGTCCAAGAAGCATAATAATTCAACATTTTCCTCAAGATCATCTCTGGTTTGCTTTAGGGAGAAATGAGTTTCAAATGAGTATTATCATTTAACGCGAATTTTTCGAAAAACCCAGTTTTCGTCTTATAATCAAAATGTAAGAATTAAAACTCTTATTAGGCTCTGAAACGCATAATAATTCAACATTTTCCTGAAGATTATCTCTGGTTTGCTTTGGGGAGAGACCGAGTTTCAAGAGAGTATGAGCATTGAACGCGAATTTTTCGAAAAACCCAGTTTTCGTTTTATACTCAAAATGTAAGAATTAAAAATCTTTTCATGCTCTCAAAAGAATAATAATTCAACATTTTCCTGAAGATCATCTATGGTTTGCTTTGGGGAGAAGATGAGTTTTAAAAGAGTATTATCATTTAACGCGATTTTTCAAAAAACCCAGTTTTCGTGCTATAGTCAAAATGTAAGTATTAAATCGCTTTTCAAGCTCTGAAAAGCAAAAAAATTAAACATTTTCCTGAAGATCAACTCTGGTTTGCTTTAGAGAGAAAAAAGTTTCAAATGAGTATCAGAAATGAACGCGAATTTTTCGAAAAACCCAGTTTTCGTCCTATAGTCAAAATGAAAGAATTAAAAAGCTTTTCAGGCTCTGAAAAGCACAACAATTCAACATTTTCCTGAAGATCATCTCTGGTTTGTATTGGGGAGAAAATGAGTTTCAAAAGAGTAATAGCATTTAACGCAAATTTTTTTTTCGTCCTATAGTCAAAATGTAAGAATTAAAAAGCTTATTCTGCTTTGAAAAGCATAATAATTTAACATTTTCCTAAAGATCATCCCTGGTTTGTTTTAGGGAGAGAAAGAGTTTCAAATGTGTAATAGCATTTAACGCGAATTTTTCGAAAAACCCAGTTTTCGTCCAATAATCTAAATGTAGGAATTAAAAAGCTTTTCAGGCTCTGAAAAGCTTATTAATTCAACATTTTCCTGAATATCATCTCTGGTTTGCTTTGGGGAGAGACCGAGTATCAAAAGAGTATTAGCATTGAACGCGAATTTTTCGAAAAACCCAGTTTTCGTCCTATAGTCAAAATGTAAGAATTAAAAATTTTTTGAGGCTTCAAAAAGCATAATATTTCTCCATTTTAATGAAGATCATCTCTGGTTTTCTTTGGGGAGAGACCGAGTATCAAAAGAGTATTAGCATTGAACGCGAAATTTTCAAAAAACACAGTTTTCGTCCTATAGTCAAAATGTAAGAATTAAAAATTTTTTGAGGCTCCAAAAAGCATAATAATTCAACATTTTCCTGAAGATCATCTCTGGTTTGCTTTGGGGAGAGTTCGAGTATCAAAAGAGTATCAGCATTGAACGCGAATTTTTCGAAAAACTCAGTTTCCGTCCTATAGTCAAAATGTAAGAATTAGAAATCTTCTGTGGCTCCAAAAAGCATAATAATTCAACAATTTCCTTAATATCATCTCTGGTTTGCTTTAGGGAGAAAGAGAGTTTCAAATGAGTATTAGCATTGAAAGGGAATTTTTCGAAAAACCCGGTTTTCGTCCTATAATCAAAATGTAAGAATTGGAACGTTTTTCAGGATGTGAAAAGCATAATAAATCAACATTTTCCTGAAGATCATCTTTGGTTTGCTTTGGGGAGAAACTGAGTTTCAAAAGAGTATTAGCATTGAACGCGAATTTTTCGAAAAACCCAGTTTTCGTCCTATAATCAAAATGTAAGAATTAAAACGCTTTTCAGGCTCTGAAACGCTTAAAAATTCAACATTTTCCTGAAGATCATCTCTGGTTTGTATTGGGGAGAAAATGAGTTTCAAAAGAGTAATAGCATTTAACGCAAATTTTTTTTTCGTCCTATAGTCAAAATGTAAGAATTAAAAAGCTTATCCTGCTTTGAAAAGCATAATAATTTAACATTTTCCTAAAGATCATCCCTGGTTTGTTTTAGGGAGAGAAAGAGTTTCAAATGTGTAATAGCATTTAACGCGAATTTTTCGAAAAACCCAGTTTTCGTCCTATAATCAAAATGTAGGAATTAAAAAGCTTTTCAGGCTCTGAAAAGCTTATTAATTCAACATTTTCCTGAATATCATCTCTGGTTTGCTTTGGGGAGAGATCGAGTATCAAAAGAGTATTAGCATTGAACGCGAATTTTTCGAAAAACCCAGTTTTCGTCCTATAGTCAAAATGTAAGAATTAAAAATTTTTTGAGGCTTCAAAAAGCATAATATTTCTCCATTTTAATGAAGATCATCTCTGGTTTTCTTTGGGGAGAGACCGAGTATCAAAAGAGTATTAGCATTGAACGCGAAATTTTCAAAAAACTCAGTTTTCGTCCTATAGTCAAAATGTAAGAATTAAAAATTTTTTGAGGCTCCAAAAAGCATAATAATTCAACATTTTCCTGAAGATCATCTCTGGTTTGCTTTGAGGAGAGACCGAGTTTCAAAAGAGTATTAGCATTAAACGCGAATTTTTTGAAAAACACAGTTTTCATCCTATAGTCATAACGTAAGAATTAAAAATCTTTTGAGTGTCCAAGAAGCATAATAATTCAACATTTTCCTCAAGATCATCTCTGGTTTGCTTTAGGGAGAAATGAGTTTCAAATGAGTATTATCATTTAACGCGAATTTTTCGAAAAACCCAGTTTTCGTCTTATAATCAAAATGTAAGAATTAAAACTCTTATTAGGCTCTGAAATGCATAATAATTCAACATTTTCCTGAAGATTATCTCTGGTTTGCTTTGGGGAGAGACCGAGTTTCAAGAGAGTATGAGCATTGAACGCGAATTTTTCGAAAAACCCAGTTTTCGTTTTATACTCAAAATGTAAGAATTAAAAATCTTTTCATGCTCTCAAAAGAATAATAATTCAACATTTTCCTGAAGATCATCTATGGTTTGCTTTGGGGAGAAGATGAGTTTCAAAAGAGTATTATCATTTAACGCGATTTTTCAAAAAACCCAGTTTTCGTGCTATAGTCAAAATGTAAGTATTAAATCGCTTTTCAAGCTCTGAAAAGCAAAAAAATTAAACATTTTCCTGAAGATCAACTCTGGTTTGCTTTAGAGAGAAAAAAGTTTCAAATGAGTATCAGAAATGAACGCGAATTTTTCGAAAAACCCAGTTTTCGTCCTATAGTCAAAATGAAAGAATTAAAAAGCTTTTCAGGCTCTGAAAAGCACAACAATTCAACATTTTCCTGAAGATCATCTCTGGTTTGTATTGGGGAGAAAATGAGTTTCAAAAGAGTAATAGCATTTAACGCAAATTTTTTTTTCGTCCTATAGTCAAAATGTAAGAATTAAAAATCTTATTCTGCTTTGAAAAGCATAATAATTTAACATTTTCCTAAAGATCATCCCTGGTTTGTTTTAGGGAGAGAAAGAGTTTCAAATGTGTAATAGCATTTAACGCGAATTTTTCGAAAAACCCAGTTTTCGTCCAATAATCTACATGTAGGAATTAAAAAGCTTTTCAGGCTCTGAAAAGCTTATTAATTCAACATTTTCCTGAATATCATCTCTGGTTTGCTTTGGGGAGAGACCGAGTATCAAAAGAGTATTAGCATTGAACGCGAATTTTTCGAAAAACCCAGTTTTCGTCCTATAGTCAAAATGTAAGAATTAAAAATTTTTTGAGGCTTCAAAAAGCATAATATTTCTCCATTTTAATGAAGATCATCTCTGGTTTTCTTTGGGGAGAGACCGAGTATCAAAAGAGTATTAGCACTGAACGCGAATTTTTCGAAAAACCCAGTTTTCGTCCTATACACAAAATGTGAGAATTAAAAATCTTTTGAGGCTCCAAAAAGCATAATAATTCAACATTTTCCTCAAGATCATCTCTGGTTTGCTTTAGGGAGAAATGAGTTTCAAATGAGTATTAGCATTTAACGCGAATTTTTCGAAAAACCCAGTTTTCGTCTTATAATCAAAATGTAAGAATTAAAACTCTTTTTAGGCTCTGAAATGCATAATAATTCAACATTTTCCTGAAGATCATCTCTGGTTTGCTTTGAGGAGAGACCGAGTTTCAAGAGAGTATTAGCATTGAACGCGAATTTTTTGAAAAACACAGTTTTCGTCCTATAGTCATAACGTAAGAATTAAAAATCTTTTGAGTGTCCAAGAAGCATATTAATTCAACATTTTCCTCAAGATCATCTCTGGTTTGCTTTAGGGAGAAATGAGTTTCAAATGAGTATTAGCATTTAACGCGAATTTTTCGAAAAACCCAGTTTTCGTCTTATAATCAAAATGTAAGAATTAAAACTCTTTTTAGGCTCTGAAATGCATAATAATTCAACATTTTCCTGAAGATCATCTCTGGTTTGCTTTGAGGAGAGACCGAGTTTCAAGAGAGTATTAGCATTGAACGCGAATTTTTTGAAAAACACAGTTTTCGTCCTATAGTCATAACGTAAGAATTAAAAATCTTTTGAGTGTCCAAGAAGCATATTAATTCAACATTTTCCTCAAGATCATCTCTGGTTTGCTTTAGGGAGAAATGAGTTTCAAATGAGTATTAGCATTTAACGCGAATTTTTCGAAAAACCCAGTTTTCGTCTTATAATCAAAATGTAAGAATTAAAACTCTTTTTAGGCTCTGAAATGCATAATAATTCAACATTTTCCTGAAGATCATCTCTGGTTTGCTTTGAGGAGAGACCGAGTTTCAAGAGAGTATTAGCATTGAACGCGAATTTTTTGAAAAACACAGTTTTCGTCCTATAGTCATAACGTAAGAATTAAAAATCTTTTGAGTGTCCAAGAAGCATATTAATTCAACATTTTCCTCAAGATCATCTCTGGTTTGCTTTAGGGAGAAATGAGTTTCAAATGAGTATTATCATTTAACGCGAATTTTTCGAAAAACCCAGTTTTCGTCTTATAATCAAAATGTAAGAATTAAAACTCTTATTAGGCTCTGAAATGCATAATAATTCAACATTTTCCTGAAGATCATCTCTGGTTTGCTTTGGGGAGAGACCGAGTTTCAAGAGAGTATGAGCATTGAACGCGAATTTTTCGAAAAACCCAGTTTTCGTTTTATACTCAAAATGTAAGAATTAAAAATTTTTCATGCTCTCAAAAGAATAATAATTCAACATTTTCCTGAAGATCATCTATGGTTTGCTTTTGGGAGAAAAAGAGTTACAAAAGAGTATTAGCATCTAACGCGTATTTTTCGTAAAGCCCAGTTTTCGTCTAATAATCAAAATGTAAGAATTAAAACGCTTTTCAGGCTCTGAAAAGCATAATAATTAAACATTTTTGTCAAGATCATCTCTGGTTTGCTTTGGGGAGAAGATGAGTTTCAAAAGAGTATTATCATTTAACGCGATTTTTCAAAAAACCCAGTTTTCGTGCTATAGTCAAAATGTAAGTATTAAATCGCTTTTCAAGCTCTGAAAAGCAAAAAAATTAAACATTTTCCTGAAGATCCACTCTGGTTTGCTTTAGAGAGAAAAAAGTTTCAAATGAGTATCAGAAATGAATGCGAATTTTTCGAAAAACCCAGTTTTCGTCCTATAGTCAAAATGAAAGAATTAAAAAGCTTTTCAGGCTCTGAAAAGCGCAACAATTCAACATTTTCCTGAAGATCATCTCTGGTTTGTATTGGGGAGAAAATGAGTTTCAAAAGAGTAATAGCATTTAACGCAAATTTTTTTTTCGTCCTATAGTCAAAATGTAAGAATTAAAAAGCTTATCCTGCTTTGAAAAGCATAATAATTTAACATTTTCCTAAAGATCATCCCTGGTTTGTTTTAGGGAGAGAAAGAGTTTCAAATGTGTAATAGCATTTAACGCGAATTTTTCGAAAAACCCAGTTTTCGTCCTATAATCAAAATGTAGGAATTAAAAAGCTTTTCAGGCTCTGAAAAGCTTATTAATTCAACATTTTCCTGAATATCATCTCTGGTTTGCTTTGGGGAGAGATCGAGTATCAAAAGAGTATTAGCATTGAACGCGAATTTTTCGAAAAACCCAGTTTTCGTCCTATAGTCAAAATGTAAGAATTAAAAATTTTTTGAGGCTTCAAAAAGCATAATATTTCTCCATTTTAATGAAGATCATCTCTGGTTTTCTTTGGGGAGAGACCGAGTATCAAAAGAGTATTAGCATTGAACGCGAAATTTTCAAAAAACTCAGTTTTCGTCCTATAGTCAAAATGTAAGAATTAAAAATTTTTTGAGGCTCCAAAAAGCATAATAATTCAACATTTTCCTGAAGATCATCTCTGGTTTGCTTTGAGGAGAGACCGAGTTTCAAAAGAGTATTAGCATTAAACGCGAATTTTTTGAAAAACACAGTTTTCATCCTATAGTCATAACGTAAGAATTAAAAATCTTTTGAGTGTCCAAGAAGCATAATAATTCAACATTTTCCTCAAGATCATCTCTGGTTTGCTTTAGGGAGAAATGAGTTTCAAATGAGTATTATCATTTAACGCGAATTTTTCGAAAAACCCAGTTTTCGTCTTATAATCAAAATGTAAGAATTAAAACTCTTATTAGGCTCTGAAACGCATAATAATTCAACATTTTCCTGAAGATTATCTCTGGTTTGCTTTGGGGAGAGACCGAGTTTCAAGAGAGTATGAGCATTGAACGCGAATTTTTCGAAAAACCCAGTTTTCGTTTTATACTCAAAATGTAAGAATTAAAAATCTTTTCATGCTCTCAAAAGAATAATAATTCAACATTTTCCTGAAGATCATCTATGGTTTGCTTTGGGGAGAAGATGAGTTTTAAAAGAGTATTATCATTTAACGCGATTTTTCAAAAAACCCAGTTTTCGTGCTATAGTCAAAATGTAAGTATTAAATCGCTTTTCAAGCTCTGAAAAGCAAAAAAATTAAACATTTTCCTGAAGATCAACTCTGGTTTGCTTTAGAGAGAAAAAAGTTTCAAATGAGTATCAGAAATGAACGCGAATTTTTCGAAAAACCCAGTTTTCGTCCTATAGTCAAAATGAAAGAATTAAAAAGCTTTTCAGGCTCTGAAAAGCACAACAATTCAACATTTTCCTGAAGATCATCTCTGGTTTGTATTGGGGAGAAAATGAGTTTCAAAAGAGTAATAGCATTTAACGCAAATTTTTTTTTCGTCCTATAGTCAAAATGTAAGAATTAAAAAGCTTATTCTGCTTTGAAAAGCATAATAATTTAACATTTTCCTAAAGATCATCCCTGGTTTGTTTTAGGGAGAGAAAGAGTTTCAAATGTGTAATAGCATTTAACGCGAATTTTTCGAAAAACCCAGTTTTCGTCCAATAATCTAAATGTAGGAATTAAAAAGCTTTTCAGGCTCTGAAAAGCTTATTAATTCAACATTTTCCTGAATATCATCTCTGGTTTGCTTTGGGGAGAGACCGAGTATCAAAAGAGTATTAGCATTGAACGCGAATTTTTCGAAAAACCCAGTTTTCGTCCTATAGTCAAAATGTAAGAATTAAAAATTTTTTGAGGCTTCAAAAAGCATAATATTTCTCCATTTTAATGAAGATCATCTCTGGTTTTCTTTGGGGAGAGACCGAGTATCAAAAGAGTATTAGCATTGAACGCGAAATTTTCAAAAAACTCAGTTTTCGTCCTATAGTCAAAATGTAAGAATTAAAAATTTTTTGAGGCTCCAAAAAGCATAATAATTCAACATTTTCCTGAAGATCATCTCTGGTTTGCTTTGGGGAGAGTTCGAGTATCAAAAGAGTATCAGCATTGAACGCGAATTTTTCGAAAAACTCAGTTTCCGTCCTATAGTCAAAATGTAAGAATTAGAAATCTTCTGTGGCTCCAAAAAGCATAATAATTCAACAATTTCCTTAATATCATCTCTGGTTTGCTTTAGGGAGAAAGAGAGTTTCAAATGAGTATTAGCATTGAAAGGGAATTTTTCGAAAAACCCGGTTTTCGTCCTATAATCAAAATGTAAGAATTGGAACGTTTTTCAGGATGTGAAAAGCATAATAAATCAACATTTTCCTGAAGATCATCTTTGGTTTGCTTTGGGGAGAAACTGAGTTTCAAAAGAGTATTAGCATTGAACGCGAATTTTTCGAAAAACCCAGTTTTCGTCCTATAATCAAAATGTAAGAATTAAAACGCTTTTCAGGCTCTGAAACGCTTAAAAATTCAACATTTTCCTGAAGATCATCTCTGGTTCGCTTTGGGGAGATACTGAGTTTCAAATGAGTATCAGCATTGAGCGCGAATTTTTCGAAAAACCCAGTTTTCGTCCTATACTCAAAATGTAAGAATTAAAAATCTTTTTAGGCTCTGAAAAGCATAATAATTCAACATTTTCCTGAAGATCATCTCTGTTTTGCTTTGGGGAGAGACCGAATTTCAAAAGAGTATTAGCATTGAACGCGAATTTTTCGTAAAGCCCAGTTTTCGTCCTATACTCAAAATGTAAGAATTAAAAATCTTTTGAGGCTCCAAAAAGCATAATAATTCAACATTTTCCTCAAGATCATCTCTGGTTTGCTTTAGGGAGAAATGAGTTTCAAATGAGTATTAGCATTTAACGCGAATTTTTCGAAAAACCCAGTTTTCATCTTATAATCAAAATGTAAGATTAAAACTCTTTTTAGGATCTGAAAAGCATAATAATTCAACATTTTCCTGAAGATCATCTCTGGTTTGCTTTGGGGAGAGACCGAGTTTCAAAAGAGTATTAGCATTGAACGCGAATTTTTTGAAAAACCCAGTTTTTGTCCTATAGTCAAAACGTAAGAATTAAAAATCTTTTGAGGGTCCAAGAAGCATAATAATTCAACATTTTCCTGAAGATCATCTCTGGTTTGCTTTGGGGAGAAGTTGAGTTTCAAAGGAGTATTAGTATTGAACGCGAATTTTTCGAAAAACCCAGTTTTCGTCCTATGGTCGAAATGCAAGAATTAAAAGGATTTTCAGGCTCTGAAAAGCATTAAAAATCAACATTTTCCTGAAGATCTACTGTGGTTTGCGTTAGGGGAAAAAGATTTTCAAATTAGTATTAGCACTGAACGCGAATATTTAAAAAAAACAAAAAAAAAACAGTTTTCTTCCTATAGTCAAAATCTAAGAATTAAAACGCTTTTCAGGCTCTGAAAAGCATAATAATTCAGCATTTTTTTTTTGAAGATCAACTCTGGTTTGCTTTAGGGAGAAAAAGAGTTTCAAAAGAGTATTAGCATTTAACGCGGATTTTTCGTAAAGCCCATTTTTCGTCCAATAATCAAAATGTAAGAATTAAAACGTTTTTCAGGCTCTAAAAAGCATAATAATTCAACATTTTCCTGAAGATCATCTCTGGTTTGCTTTGGGGAGATTCTGAGTTTCAAATGAGTATCAGCACTGAACGCGAATTTTTCGAAAAACCCAGTTTTCGTCCTATACACAAAATGTGAGAATTAAAAATCTTTTGAGGCTCCAAAAAGCATAATAATTCAACATTTTCCTCAAGATCATCTCTGGTTTGCTTTAGGGAGAAATGAGTTTCAAATGAGTATTAGCATTTAACGCGAATTTTTCGAAAAACCCAGTTTTCGTCTTATAATCAAAATGTAAGAATTAAAACTCTTTTTAGGCTCTGAAATGCATAATAATTCAACATTTTCCTGAAGATCATCTCTGGTTTGCTTTGAGGAGAGACCGAGTTTCAAGAGAGTATTATTAGCATTGAACGCGAATTTTTTGAAAAACACAGTTTTCGTCCTATAGTCATAACGTAAGAATTAAAAATCTTTTGAGTGTCCAAGAAGCATAATAATTCAACATTTTCCTCAAGATCATCTCTGGTTTGCTTTAGGGAGAAATGAGTTTCAAATGAGTATTATCATTTAACGCGAATTTTTCGAAAAACCCAGTTTTCGTCTTATAATCAAAATGTAAGAATTAAAACTCTTATTAGGCTCTGAAATGCATAATAATTCAACATTTTCCTGAAGATCATCTCTGGTTTGCTTTGGGGAGAGACCGAGTTTCAAGAGAGTATGAGCATTGAACGCGAATTTTTCGAAAAACTCAGTTTTCGTTTTATACTCAAAATGTAAGAGTTAAAAATCTTTTCAAGCTCTCAAAAGAATAATAATTCAACATTTTCCTGAAGATCATCTATGGTTTGCTTTTGGGAGAAAAAGAGTTACAAAAGAGTATTAGCATCTAACGCGTATTTTTCGTAAAGCCCAGTTTTCGTCTTATAATCAAAATGTAAGAATTAAAACGCTTTTCAGGCTCTGAAAAGCATAATAATTAAACATTTTTGTCAAGATCATCTCTGGTTTGCTTTGGGGAGAAGATGAGTTTCAAAAGAGTATAATCATTTAACGCGATTTTTCAAAAAACCCAGTTTTCGTGCTATAGTCAAAATGTAAGTATTAAATCGCTTTTCAAGCTCTGAAAAGCAAAAAAATTAAACATTTTCCTGAAGATCCACTCTGGTTTGCTTTAGAGAGAAAAAAGTTTCAAATGAGTATCAGAAATGAACGCGAATTTTTCGAAAAACCCAGTTTTCGTTTTATAGTCAAAATGAAAGAATTAAAAAGCTTTTCAGGCTCTGAAAAGCACAACAATTCAACATTTTCCTGAAGATCATCTCTGGTTTGTATTGGGGAGAAAATGAGTTTCAAAAGAGTAATAGCATTTAACGCAAATTTTTTTTTCGTCCTATAGTCAAAATGTAAGAATTAAAAAGCTTATCCTGCTTTGAAAAGCATAATAATTTAACATTTTCCTAAAGATCATCCCTGGTTTGTTTTAGGGAGAGAAAGAGTTTCAAATGTGTAATAGCACTTAACGCGAATTTTTCGAAAAACCCAGTTTTCGTCCTATAATCAAAATGTAGGAATTAAAAAGCTTTTCAGGCTCTGAAAAGCTTATTAATTCAACATTTTCCTGAATATCATCTCTGGTTTGCTTTGGGGAGAGACCGAGTATCAAAAGAGTATTAGCATTGAACGCGAATTTTTCGAAAAACCCAGTTTTCGTCCTATAGTCAAAATGTAAGAATTAAAAATTTTTTGAGGCTTCAAAAAGCATAATATTTCTCCATTTTAATGAAGATCATCTCTGGTTTTCTTTGGGGAGAGACCGAGTATCAAAAGAGTATTAGCATTGAACGCGAAATTTTCAAAAAACTCAGTTTTCGTCCTATAGTCAAAATGTAAGAATTAAAAATTTTTTGAGGCTCCAAAAAGCATAATAATTCAACATTTTCCTGAAGATCATCTCTGGTTTGCTTTGAGGAGAGACCGAGTTTCAAAAGAGTATTAGCATTGAACGCGAATTTTTTGAAAAACACAGTTTTCGTCCTATAGTCATAACGTAAGAATTAAAAACCTTTTGAGTGTCCAAGAAGCATAATAATTCAACATTTTCCTCAAGATCATCTCTGGTTTGCTTTAGGGAGAAATGAGTTTCAAATGAGTATTATCATTTAACGCGAATTTTTCGAAAAACCCAGTTTTCGTCTTATAATCAAAATGTAAGAATTAAAACTCTTATTAGGCTCTGAAATGCATAATAATTCAACATTTTCCTGAAGATCATCTCTGGTTTGCTTTGGGGAGAGACCGAGTTTCAAGAGAGTATGAGCATTGAACGCGAATTTTTCGAAAAACCCAGTTTTCGTTTTATACTCAAAATGTAAGAATTAAAAATCTTTTCATGCTCTCAAAAGAATAATAATTCAACATTTTCCTGAAGATCATCTATGGTTTGCTTTGGGGAGAAGATGAGTTTCAAAAGAGTATTATCATTTAACGCGATTTTTCAAAAAAACCCAGTTTTCGTGCTATAGTCAAAATGTAAGTATTAAATCGCTTTTCAAGCTCTGAAAAGCAAAAAAATTAAACATTTTCCTGAAGATCAACTCTGGTTTGCTTTAGAGAGAAAAAAGTTTCAAATGAGTATCAGAAATGAACGCGAATTTTTCGAAAAACCCAGTTTTCGTCCTATAGTCAAAATGAAAGAATTAAAAAGCTTTTCAGGCTCTGAAAAGCACAACAATTCAACATTTTCCTGAAGATCATCTCTGGTTTGTATTGGGGAGAAAATGAGTTTCAAAAGAGTAATAGCATTTAACGCAAATTTTTTTTTCGTCCTATAGTCAAAATGTAAGAATTAAAAAGCTTATCCTGCATTGAAAAGCATAATAATTTAACATTTTCCTAAAGATCATCCCTGGTTTGTTTTAGGGAGAGAAAGAGTTTCAAATGTGTAATAGCATTTAACGCGAATTTTTCGAAAAACCCAGTTTTCGTCCTATAATCAAAATGTAGGAATTAAAAAGCTTTTCAGGCTCTGAAAAGCTTATTAATTCAACATTTTCCTGAATATCATCTCTGGTTTGCTTTGGGGAGAGACCGAGTATCAAAAGAGTATTAGCATTGAACGCGAATTTTTCGAAAAACCCAGTTTTCGTCCTATAGTCAAAATGTAAGAATTAAAAATTTTTTGAGGCTTCAAAAAGCATAATATTTCTCCATTTTAATGAAGATCATCTCTGGTTTTCTTTGGGGAGAGACCGAGTATCAAAAGAGTATTAGCATTGAACGCGAAATTTTCAAAAAACTCAGTTTTCGTCCTATAGTCAAAATTTAAGAATTAAAAATTTTTTGAGGGTCCAAAAAGCATAATAATTCAACATTTTCCTGAAGATCATCTCTGGTTTGCTTTGGGGAGAGATCGAGTATCAAAAGAGTATCAGCATTGAACGCGAATTTTTCGAAAAACTCAGTTTCCGTCCTATAGTCAAAATGTAAGAATTAGAAATCTTCTGTGGCTCCAAAAAGCATAATAATTCAACAATTTCATTAATATCATCTCTGGTTTGCTTTAGGGAGAAAGAGAGTTTCAAATGAGTATTAGCATTGAAAGGGAATTTTTCGAAAAACCCGGTTTTCGTCCTATAATCAAAATGTAAGAATTAAAAAGCTTATCCTGCTTTGAAAAGCATAATAATTTAACATTTTCCTAAAGATCATCCCTGGTTTGTTTTAGGGAGAGAAAGAGTTTCAAATGTGTAATAGCATTTAACGCGAATTTTTCGAAAAACCCAGTTTTCGTCCTATAATCAAAATGTAGGAATTAAAACGCTTTTCAGGCTCTGAAACGCTTAAAAATTCAACATTTTCCTGAAGATCATCTCTGGTTCGCTTTGGGGAGATACTGAGTTTCAAAAGAGTATTAGCATTGAACGCGAATTTTTCGAAAAACCCAGTTTCCGTCCTATAGTCAAAATGTAAGAATTAGAAATCTTCTGTGGCTCCAAAAAGCATAATAATTCAACAATTTCATTAATATCATCTCTGGTTTGCTTTAGGGAGAAAGAGAGTTTCAAATGAGTATTAGCATTGAAAGGGAATTTTTCGAAAAACCCGGTTTTCGTCCTATAATCAAAATGTAAGAATTGGAACGTTTTTCAGGCTGTGAAGAGCATAATAAATCAACATTTTCCTGAAGATCATGTTTGGTTTGCTTTGGGGAGAAACTGAGTTTCAAAAGAGTATTAGCTTTGAACGCGAATTTTTCGAAAAACCCAGTTTTCGTCCTATAATCAAAATGTAAGAATTAAAAAGCTTTTCAGGCTCTGAAACGCTTAAAAATTCAACATTTTCCTGAAGATCATCTCTGGTTCGCTTTGGGGAGATACTGAGTTTCAAATGAGTATCAGCATTGAGCGCGAATTTTTCGAAAAACCCAGTTTTCGTCCTATACTCAAAATGTAAGAATTAAAAATCTTTTGAGGCTCCAAAAAGCATAATAATTCAACATTTTCCTCAAGATCATCTCTGGTTTGCTTTAGGGAGAAATGAGTTTCAAATGAGTATTAGCATTTAACGCGAATTTTTCGAAAAACCCAGTTTTCGTCTTATAATCAAAATGTAAGAATTAAAACTCTTTTTAGGATCTGAAAAGCATAATAATTCAACATTTTCCTGAAGATCATCTCTGGTTTGCTTTGGGGAGAGACCGAGTTTCAAAAGAGTATTAGCATTGAACGCGAATTTTTTAAAAAACCCAGTTTTTGTCCTATAGTCAAAACGTAAGAATTAAAAATCTTTTGAGGGTCCAAGAAGCATAATAATTCAACATTTTCCTGAAGATCATCTCTGGTTTGCTTTGGGGAGAAGTTGAGTTTCAAAAGAGTATTAGTATTGAACGCGAATTTTTCGAAAAACCCAGTTTTCGTCCTATGGTCGAAATGCAAGAATTAAAAGGATTTTCAGGCTCTGAAAAGCATTAAAAATCAACATTTTCCTGAAGATCTACTGTGGTTTGCGTTAGGGGAAAAAGATTTTCAAATTAGTATTAGCACTGAACGCGAATATTTAAAAAAAAAAAAAAAAAACAGTTTTCTTCCTATAGTCAAAATCTAAGAATTAAAACGCTTTTCAGGCTCTGAAAAGCATAATAATTCAGCATTTTTTTTTTGAAGATCATCTCTGGTTTGCTTTAGGGAGAAATGAGTTTCAAATGAGTATTATCATTTAACGCGAATTTTTCGAAAAACCCAGTTTTCGTCTTATAATCAAAATGTAAGAATTAAAACTCTTATTAGGCTCTGAAATGCATAATAATTCAACATTTTCCTGAAGATCATCTCTGGTTTGCTTTGGGGAGAGACCGAGTTTCAAGAGAGTATGAGCATTGAACGCGAATTTTTCGAAAAACCCAGTTTTCGTTTTATACTCAAAATGTAAGAATTAAAAATCTTTTCAAGCTCTCAAAAGAATAATAATTCAACATTTTCCTGAAGATCATCTATGGTTTGCTTTTGGGAGAAAAAGAGTTACAAAAGAGTATTAGCATCTAACGCGTATTTTTCGTAAAGCCCAGTTTTCGTCTTATAATCAAAATGTAAGAATTAAAACGCTTTTCAGGCTCTGAAAAGCATAATAATTAAACATTTTTGTCAAGATCATCTCTGGTTTGCTTTGGGGAGAAGATGAGTTTCAAAAGAGTATAATCATTTAACGCGATTTTTCAAAAAACCCAGTTTTCGTGCTATAGTCAAAATGTAAGTATTAAATCGCTTTTCAAGCTCTGAAAAGCAAAAAAATTAAACATTTTCCTGAAGATCCACTCTGGTTTGCTTTAGAGAGAAAAAAGTTTCAAATGAGTATCAGAAATGAACGCGAATTTTTCGAAAAACCCAGTTTTCGTTTTATAGTCAAAATGAAAGAATTAAAAAGCTTTTCAGGCTCTGAAAAGCACAACAATTCAACATTTTCCTGAAGATCATCTCTGGTTTGTATTGGGGAGAAAATGAGTTTCAAAAGAGTAATAGCATTTAACGCAAATTTTTTTTTCGTCCTATAGTCAAAATGTAAGAATTAAAAAGCTTATCCTGCTTTGAAAAGCATAATAATTTAACATTTTCCTAAAGATCATCCCTGGTTTGTTTTAGGGAGAGAAAGAGTTTCAAATGTGTAATAGCACTTAACGCGAATTTTTCGAAAAACCCAGTTTTCGTCCTATAATCAAAATGTAGGAATTAAAAAGCTTTTCAGGCTCTGAAAAGCTTATTAATTCAACATTTTCCTGAATATCATCTCTGGTTTGCTTTGGGGAGAGACCGAGTATCAAAAGAGTATTAGCATTGAACGCGAATTTTTCGAAAAACCCAGTTTTCGTCCTATAGTCAAAATGTAAGAATTAAAAATTTTTTGAGGCTTCAAAAAGCATAATATTTCTCCATTTTAATGAAGATCATCTCTGGTTTTCTTTGGGGAGAGACCGAGTATCAAAAGAGTATTAGCATTGAACGCGAAATTTTCAAAAAACTCAGTTTTCGTCCTATAGTCAAAATGTAAGAATTAAAAATTTTTTGAGGCTCCAAAAAGCATAATAATTCAACATTTTCCTGAAGATCATCTCTGGTTTGCTTTGAGGAGAGAACGAGTTTCAAAAGAGTATTAGCATTGAACGCGAATTTTTTGAAAAACACAGTTTTCGTCCTATAGTCATAACGTAAGAATTAAAAACCTTTTGAGTGTCCAAGAAGCATAATAATTCAACATTTTCCTCAAGATCATCTCTGGTTTGCTTTAGGGAGAAATGAGTTTCAAATGAGTATTATCATTTAACGCGAATTTTTCGAAAAACCCAGTTTTCGTCTTATAATCAAAATGTAAGAATTAAAACTCTTATTAGGCTCTGAAATGCATAATAATTCAACATTTTCCTGAAGATCATCTCTGGTTTGCTTTGGGGAGAGACCGAGTTTCAAGAGAGTATGAGCATTGAACGCGAATTTTTCGAAAAACCCAGTTTTCGTTTTATACTCAAAATGTAAGAATTAAAAATCTTTTCAAGCTCTCAAAAGAATAATAATTCAACATTTTCCTGAAGATCATCTATGGTTTGCTTTTGGGAGAAAAAGAGTTACAAAAGAGTATTAGCATCTAACGCGTATTTTTCGTAAAGCCCAGTTTTCGTCTTATAATCAAAATGTAAGAATTAAAACGCTTTTCAGGCTCTGAAAAGCATAATAATTAAACATTTTTGTCAAGATCATCTCTGGTTTGCTTTGGGGAGAAGATGAGTTTCAAAAGAGTATAATCATTTAACGCGATTTTTCAAAAAACCCAGTTTTCGTGCTATAGTCAAAATGTAAGTATTAAATCGCTTTTCAAGCTCTGAAAAGCAAAAAAATTAAACATTTTCCTGAAGATCCACTCTGGTTTGCTTTAGAGAGAAAAAAGTTTCAAATGAGTATCAGAAATGAACGCGAATTTTTCGAAAAACCCAGTTTTCGTTTTATAGTCAAAATGAAAGAATTAAAAAGCTTTTCAGGCTCTGAAAAGCACAACAATTCAACATTTTCCTGAAGATCATCTCTGGTTTGTATTGGGGAGAAAATGAGTTTCAAAAGAGTAATAGCATTTAACGCAAATTTTTTTTTCGTCCTATAGTCAAAATGTAAGAATTAAAAAGCTTATCCTGCTTTGAAAAGCATAATAATTTAACATTTTCCTAAAGATCATCCCTGGTTTGTTTTAGGGAGAGAAAGAGTTTCAAATGTGTAATAGCACTTAACGCGAATTTTTCGAAAAACCCAGTTTTCGTCCTATAATCAAAATGTAGGAATTAAAAAGCTTTTCAGGCTCTGAAAAGCTTATTAATTCAACATTTTCCTGAATATCATCTCTGGTTTGCTTTGGGGAGAGACCGAGTATCAAAAGAGTATTAGCATTGAACGCGAATTTTTCGAAAAACCCAGTTTTCGTCCTATAGTCAAAATGTAAGAATTAAAAATTTTTTGAGGCTTCAAAAAGCATAATATTTCTCCATTTTAATGAAGATCATCTCTGGTTTTCTTTGGGGAGAGACCGAGTATCAAAAGAGTATTAGCATTGAACGCGAAATTTTCAAAAAACTCAGTTTTCGTCCTATAGTCAAAATGTAAGAATTAAAAATTTTTTGAGGCTCCAAAAAGCATAATAATTCAACATTTTCCTGAAGATCATCTCTGGTTTGCTTTGAGGAGAGACCGAGTTTCAAAAGAGTATTAGCATTGAACGCGAATTTTTTGAAAAACACAGTTTTCGTCCTATAGTCATAACGTAAGAATTAAAAACCTTTTGAGTGTCCAAGAAGCATAATAATTCAACATTTTCCTCAAGATCATCTCTGGTTTGCTTTAGGGAGAAATGAGTTTCAAATGAGTATTATCATTTAACGCGAATTTTTCGAAAAACCCAGTTTTCGTCTTATAATCAAAATGTAAGAATTAAAACTCTTATTAGGCTCTGAAATGCATAATAATTCAACATTTTCCTGAAGATCATCTCTGGTTTGCTTTGGGGAGAGACCGAGTTTCAAGAGAGTATGAGCATTGAACGCGAATTTTTCGAAAAACCCAGTTTTCGTTTTATACTCAAAATGTAAGAATTAAAAATCTTTTCATGCTCTCAAAAGAATAATAATTCAACATTTTCCTGAAGATCATCTATGGTTTGCTTTGGGGAGAAGATGAGTTTCAAAAGAGTATTATCATTTAACGCGATTTTTCAAAAAACCCAGTTTTCGTGCTATAGTCAAAATGTAAGTATTAAATCGCTTTTCAAGCTCTGAAAAGCAAAAAAATTAAACATTTTCCTGAAGATCAACTCTGGTTTGCTTTAGAGAGAAAAAGGTTTCAAATGAGTATCAGAAATGAACGCGAATTTTTCGAAAAACCCAGTTTTCGTCCTATAGTCAAAATGAAAGAATTAAAAAGCTTTTCAGGCTCTGAAAAGCACAACAATTCAACATTTTCCTGAAGATCATCTCTGGTTTGTATTGGGGAGAAAATGAGTTTCAAAAGAGTAATAGCATTTAACGCAAATTTTTTTTTCGTCCTATAGTCAAAATGTAAGAATTAAAAAGCTTATCCTGCATTGAAAAGCATAATAATTTAACATTTTCCTAAAGATCATCCCTGGTTTGTTTTAGGGAGAGAAAGAGTTTCAAATGTGTAATAGCATTTAACGCGAATTTTTCGAAAAACCCAGTTTTCGTCCTATAATCAAAATGTAGGAATTAAAAAGCTTTTCAGGCTCTGAAAAGCTTATTAATTCAACATTTTCCTGAATATCATCTCTGGTTTGCTTTGGGGAGAGACCGAGTATCAAAAGAGTATTAGCATTGAACGCGAATTTTTCGAAAAACCCAGTTTTCGTCCTATAGTCAAAATGTAAGAATTAAAAATTTTTTGAGGCTTCAAAAAGCATAATATTTCTCCATTTTAATGAAGATCATCTCTGGTTTTCTTTGGGGAGAGACCGAGTATCAAAAGAGTATTAGCATTGAACGCGAAATTTTCAAAAAACTCAGTTTTCGTCCTATAGTCAAAATTTAAGAATTAAAAATTTTTTGAGGCTCCAAAAAGCATAATAATTCAACATTTTCCTGAAGATCATCTCTGGTTTGCTTTGGGGAGAGATCGAGTATCAAAAGAGTATTAGCATTGAACGCGAATTTTTCGAAAAACTCAGTTTCCGTCCTATAGTCAAAATGTAAGAATTAGAAATCTTCTGTGGCTCCAAAAAGCATAATAATTCAACAATTTCATTAATATCATCTCTGGTTTGCTTTAGGGAGAAAGAGAGTTTCAAATGAGTATTAGCATTGAAAGGGAATTTTTCGAAAAACCCGGTTTTCGTCCTATAATCAAAATGTAAGAATTAAAAAGCTTATCCTGCTTTGAAAAGCATAATAATTTAACATTTTCCTAAAGATCATCCCTGGTTTGTTTTAGGGAGAGAAAGAGTTTCAAATGTGTAATAGCATTTAACGCGAATTTTTCGAAAAACCCAGTTTTCGTCCTATAATCAAAATGTAGGAATTAAAACGCTTTTCAGGCTCTGAAACGCTTAAAAATTCAACATTTTCCTGAAGATCATCTCTGGTTCGCTTTGGGGAGATACTGAGTTTCAAATGAGTATCAGCATTGAGCGCGAATTTTTCGAAAAACCCAGTTTTCGTCCTATACTCAAAATGTAAGAATTAAAAATCTTTTGAGGCTCCAAAAAGCATAATAATTCAACATTTTCCTCAAGATCATCTCTGGTTTGCTTTAGGGAGAAATGAGTTTCAAATGAGTATTAGCATTTAACGCGAATTTTTCGAAAAACCCAGTTTTCGTCTTATAATCAAAATGTAAGAATTAAAACTCTTTTTAGGATCTGAAAAGCATAATAATTCAACATTTTCCTGAAGATCATCTCTGGTTTGCTTTGGGGAGAGACCGAGTTTCAAAAGAGTATTAGCATTGAACGCGAATTTTTTGAAAAACCCAGTTTTTGTCCTATAGTCAAAACGTAAGAATTAAAAATCTTTTGAGGGTCCAAGAAGCATAATAATTCAACATTTTCCTGAAGATCATCTCTGGTTTGCTTTGGGGAGAAGTTGAGTTTCAAAAGAGTATTAGTATTGAACGCGAATTTTTCGAAAAACCCAGTTTTCGTCCTATGGTCGAAATGCAAGAATTAAAAGGATTTTCAGGCTCTGAAAAGCATTAAAAATCAACATTTTCCTGAAGATCTACTGTGGTTTGCGTTAGGGGAAAAAGATTTTCAAATTAGTATTAGCACTGAACGCGAATATTTAAAAAAAAAAAAAAAAACAGTTTTCTTCCTATAGTCAAAATCTAAGAATTAAAACGCTTTTCAGGCTCTGAAAAGCATAATAATTCAGCATTTTTTTTTTGAAGATCAACTCTGGTTTGCTTTAGGGAGAAAAAGAGTTTCAAAAGAGTATTAGCATTTAACGCGAATTTTTCGAAAAACCCAGTTTTCGTCCTATACTCAAAATGTAAGAATTAAAAATCTTTTGAGGCTCCAAAAAGCATAATAATTCAACATTTTCCTCAAGATCATCTCTGGTTTGCTTTAGGGAGAAATGAGTTTCAAATGAGTATTAGCATTTAACGCGAATTTTTCGAAAAACCCAGTTTTCGTCTTATAATCAAAATGTAAGAATTAAAACTCTTTTTAGGATCTGAAAAGCATAATAATTCAACATTTTCCTGAAGATCATCTCTGGTTTGCTTTGGGGAGAGACCGAGTTTCAAAAGAGTATTAGCATTGAACGCGAATTTTTTGAAAAACCCAGTTTTTGTCCTATAGTCAAAACGTAAGAATTAAAAATCTTTTGAGGGTCCAAGAAGCATAATAATTCAACATTTTCCTGAAGATCATCTCTGGTTTGCTTTGGGGAGAAGTTGAGTTTCAAAAGAGTATTAGTATTGAACGCGAATTTTTCGAAAAACCCAGTTTTCGTCCTATGGTCGAAATGCAAGAATTAAAAGGATTTTCAGGCTCTGAAAAGCATTAAAAATCAACATTTTCCTGAAGATCTACTGTGGTTTGCGTTAGGGGAAAAAGATTTTCAAATTAGTATTAGCACTGAACGCGAATATTTAAAAAAAAAAAAAAAAAAAAAACAGTTTTCTTCCTATAGTCAAAATCTAAGAATTAAAACGCTTTTCAGGCTCTGAAAAGCATAATAATTCAGCATTTTTTTTTTGAAGATCAACTCTGGTTTGCTTTAGGGAGAAAAAGAGTTTCAAAAGAGTATTAGCATTTAACGCGGATTTTTCGTAAAGCCCATTTTTCGTCCAATAATCAAAATGTAAGAATTAAAACGTTTTTCAGGCTCTAAAAAGCATAATAATTCAACATTTTCCTGAAGATCATCTCTGGTTTGCTTTGGGGAGATACTGAGTTTCAAATGAGTATCAGCACTGAACGCGAATTTTTCGAAAAACCCAGTTTTCGTCCTATACACAAAATGTGAGAATTAAAAATCTTTTGAGGCTCCAAAAAGCATAATAATTCAACATTTTCCTCAAGATCATCTCTGGTTTGCTTTAGGGAGAAATGAGTTTCAAATGAGTATTAGCATTTAACGCGAATTTTTCGAAAAACCCAGTTTTCGTCTTATAATCAAAATGTAAGAATTAAAACTCTTTTTAGGCTCTGAAATGCATAATAATTCAACATTTTCCTGAAGATCATCTCTGGTTTGCTTTGAGGAGAGACCGAGTTTCAAGAGAGTATTAGCATTGAACGCGAATTTTTTGAAAAACACAGTTTTCGTCCTATAGTCATAACGTAAGAATTAAAAATCTTTTGAGTGTCCAAGAAGCATATTAATTCAACATTTTCCTCAAGATCATCTCTGGTTTGCTTTAGGGAGAAATGAGTTTCAAATGAGTATTATCATTTAACGCGAATTTTTCGAAAAACCCAGTTTTCGCCTTATAATCAAAATGTAAGAATTAAAACTTTTATTAGGCTCTGAAATGCATAATAATTCAACATTTTCCTGAAGATCATCTCTGGTTTGCTTTGGGGAGAGACCGAGTTTCAAGAGAGTATGAGCATTGAACGCGAATTTTTCGAAAAACCCAGTTTTCGTTTTATACTCAAAATGTAAGAATTAAAAATCTTTTCATGCTCTCAAAAGAATAATAATTCAACATTTTCCTGAAGATCATCTATGGTTTGCTTTTGGGAGAAAAAGAGTTACAAAAGAGTATTAGCATCTAACGCGTATTTTTCGTAAAGCCCAGTTTTCGTCTAATAATCAAAATGTAAGAATTAAAACGCTTTTCAATCTCTGAAAAGCATAATAATTAAACATTTTTGTCAAGATCATCTCTGGTTTGCTTTGGGGAGAAGATGAGTTTCAAAAGAGTATTATCATTTAACGCGATTTTTCAAAAAACCCAGTTTTCGTGCTATAGTCAAAATGTAAGTATTAAATCGCTTTTCAAGCTCTGAAAAGCAAAAAAATTAAACATTTTCCTGAAGATCCACTCTGGTTTGCTTTAGAGAGAAAAAAGTTTCAAATGAGTATCAGAAATGAATGCGAATTTTTCGAAAAACCCAGTTTTCGTCCTATAGTCAAAATGAAAGAATTAAAAAGCTTTTCAGGCTCTGAAAAGCACAACAATTCAACATTTTCCTGAAGATCATCTCTGGTTTGTATTGGGGAGAAAATGAGTTTCAAAAGAGTAATAGCATTTAACGCAAATTTTTTTTTCGTCCTATAGTCAAAATGTAAGAATTAAAAAGCTTATCCTGCTTTGAAAAGCATAATAATTTAACATTTTCCTAAAGATCATCCCTGGTTTGTTTTAGGGAGAGAAAGAGTTTCAAATGTGTAATAGCATTTAACGCGAATTTTTCGAAAAACCCAGTTTTCGTCCTATAATCAAAATGTAGGAATTAAAAAGCTTTTCAGGCTCTGAAAAGCTTATTAATTCAACATTTTCCTGAATATCATCTCTGGTTTGCTTTGGGGAGAGATCGAGTATCAAAAGAGTATTAGCATTGAACGCGAATTTTTCGAAAAACCCAGTTTTCGTCCTATAGTCAAAATGTAAGAATTAAAAATTTTTTGAGGCTTCAAAAAGCATAATATTTCTCCATTTTAATGAAGATCATCTCTGGTTTTCTTTGGGGAGAGACCGAGTATCAAAAGAGTATTAGCATTGAACGCGAAATTTTCAAAAAACTCAGTTTTCGTCCTATAGTCAAAATGTAAGAATTAAAAATTTTTTGAGGCTCCAAAAAGCATAATAATTCAACATTTTCCTGAAGATCATCTCTGGTTTGCTTTGAGGAGAGACCGAGTTTCAAAAGAGTATTAGCATTGAACGCGAATTTTTTGAAAAACACAGTTTTCATCCTATAGTCATAACGTAAGAATTAAAAATCTTTTGAGTGTCCAAGAAGCATAATAATTCAACATTTTCCTCAAGATCATCTCTGGTTTGCTTTAGGGAGAAATGAGTTTCAAATGAGTATTATCATTTAACGCGAATTTTTCGAAAAACCCAGTTTTCGTCTTATAATCAAAATGTAAGAATTAAAACTCTTATTAGGCTCTGAAATGCATAATAATTCAACATTTTCCTGAAGATTATCTCTGGTTTGCTTTGGGGAGAGACCGAGTTTCAAGAGAGTATGAGCATTGAACGCGAATTTTTCGAAAAACCCAGTTTTCGTCCTATACACAAAATGTGAGAATTAAAAATCTTTTGAGGCTCCAAAAAGCATAATAATTCAACATTTTCCTCAAGATCATCTCTGGTTTGCTTTAGGGAGAAAGAGAGTTTCAAATGAGTATTAGCATTTAACGCGAATTTTTCGAAAAACCCAGTTTTCGTCTTATAATCAAAATGTAAGAATTAAAACTCTTTTTAGGCTCTGAAATGCATAATAATTCAACATTTTCCTGAAGATCATCTCTGGTTTGCTTTGGGGAGATACTGAGTTTCAAATGAGTATCAGCACTGAACGCGAATTTTTCGAAAAACCCAGTTTTCGTCCTATACACAAAATGTGAGAATTAAAAATCTTTTGAGGCTCCAAAAAGCATAATAATTCAACATTTTCCTCAAGATCATCTCTGGTTTGCTTTAGGGAGAAATGAGTTTCAAATGAGTATTAGCATTTAACGCGAATTTTTCGAAAAACCCAGTTTTCGTCTTATAATCAAAATGTAAGAATTAAAACTCTTTTTAGGCTCTGAAATGCATAATAATTCAACATTTTCCTGAAGATCATCTCTGGTTTGCTTTGAGGAGAGACCGAGTTTCAAGAGAGTATTATTAGCATTGAACGCGAATTTTTTGAAAAACACAGTTTTCGTCCTATAGTCATAACGTAAGAATTAAAAATCTTTTGAGTGTCCAAGAAGCATAATAATTCAACATTTTCCTCAAGATCATCTCTGGTTTGCTTTAGGGAGAAATGAGTTTCAAATGAGTATTATCATTTAACGCGAATTTTTCGAAAAACCCAGTTTTCGTCTTATAATCAAAATGTAAGAATTAAAACTCTTATTAGGCTCTGAAATGCATAATAATTCAACATTTTCCTGAAGATCATCTCTGGTTTGCTTTGGGGAGAGACCGAGTATCAAAAGAGTATTAGCATTGAACGCGAAATTTTCAAAAAACTCAGTTTTCGTCCTATAGTCAAAATGTAAGAATTAAAAATTTTTTGAGGCTCCAAAAAGCATAATAATTCAACATTTTCCTGAAGATCATCTCTGGTTTGCTTTGAGGAGAGACCGAGTTTCAAAAGAGTATTAGCATTGAACGCGAATTTTTTGAAAAACACAGTTTTCGTCCTATAGTCATAACGTAAGAATTAAAAACCTTTTGAGTGTCCAAGAAGCATAATAATTCAACATTTTCCTCAAGATCATCTCTGGTTTGCTTTAGGGAGAAATGAGTTTCAAATGAGTATTATCATTTAACGCGAATTTTTCGAAAAACCCAGTTTTCGTCTTATAATCAAAATGTAAGAATTAAAACTCTTATTAGGCTCTGAAATTCATAATAATTCAACATTTTCCTGAAGATCATCTCTGGTTTGCTTTGGGGAGAGACCGAGTTTCAAGAGAGTATGAGCATTGAACGCGAATTTTTCGAAAAACCCAGTTTTCGTTTTATACTCAAAATGTAAGAATTAAAAATCTTTTCATGCTCTCAAAAGAATAATAATTCAACATTTTCCTGAAGATCATCTATGGTTTGCTTTGGGGAGAAGATGAGTTTCAAAAGAGTATTATCATTTAACGCGATTTTTCAAAAAACCCAGTTTTCGTGCTATAGTCAAAATGTAAGTATTAAATCGCTTTTCAAGCTCTGAAAAGCAAAAAAATTAAACATTTTCCTGAAGATCAACTCTGGTTTGCTTTAGAGAGAAAAAGGTTTCAAATGAGTATCAGAAATGAACGCGAATTTTTCGAAAAACCCAGTTTTCGTCCTATAGTCAAAATGAAAGAATTAAAAAGCTTTTCAGGCTCTGAAAAGCACAACAATTCAACATTTTCCTGAAGATCATCTCTGGTTTGTATTGGGGAGAAAATGAGTTTCAAAAGAGTAATAGCATTTAACGCAAATTTTTTTTTCGTCCTATAGTCAAAATGTAAGAATTAAAAAGCTTATCCTGCATTGAAAAGCATAATAATTTAACATTTTCCTAAAGATCATCCCTGGTTTGTTTTAGGGAGAGAAAGAGTTTCAAATGTGTAATAGCATTTAACGCGAATTTTTCGAAAAACCCAGTTTTCGTCCTATAATCAAAATGTAGGAATTAAAAATTTTTTGAGGCTTCAAAAAGCATAATATTTCTCCATTTTAATGAAGATCATCTCTGGTTTTCTTTGGGGAGAGACCGAGTATCAAAAGAGTATTAGCATTGAACGCGAAATTTTCAAAAAACTCAGTTTTCGTCCTATAGTCAAAATGTAAGAATTAAAAATTTTTTGAGGCTCCAAAAAGCATAATAATTCAACATTTTCCTGAAGATCATCTCTGGTTTGCTTTGGGGAGAGACCGAGTATCAAAAGAGTATTAGCATTGAACGCGAATTTTTCGAAAAACCCAGTTTTCGTCCTATAGTCAAAATGTAAGAATTAAAAATTTTTTGAGGCTTCAAAAAGCATAATATTTCTCCATTTTAATGAAGATCATCTCTGGTTTTCTTTGGGGAGAGACCGAGTATCAAAAGAGTATTAGCATTGAACGCGAAATTTTCAAAAAACTCAGTTTTCGTCCTATAGTCAAAATGTAAGAATTAAAAATTTTTTGAGGCTCCAAAAAGCATAATAATTCAACATTTTCCTGAAGATCATCTCTGGTTTGCTTTGGGGAGAGATCGAGTATCAAAAGAGTATTAGCATTGAACGCGAATTTTTCGAAAAACTCAGTTTCCGTCCTATAGTCAAAATGTAAGAGTTAGAAATCTTCTGTGGCTCCAAAAAGCATAATAATTCAACAATTTCATTAATATCATCTCTGGTTTGCTTTAGGGAGAAAGAGAGTTTCAAATGAGTATTAGCATTGAAAGGGAATTTTTCGAAAAACCCGGTTTTCGTCCTATAATCAAAATGTAAGAATTAAAAAGCTTATCCTGCTTTGAAAAGCATAATAATTTAACATTTTCCTAAAGATCATCCCTGGTTTGTTTTAGGGAGAGAAAGAGTTTCAAATGTGTAATAGCATTTAACGCGAATTTTTCGAAAAACCCAGTTTTCGTCCTATAATCAAAATGTAGGAATTAAAACGCTTTTCAGGCTCTGAAACGCTTAAAAATTCAACATTTTCCTGAAGATCATCTCTGGTTCGCTTTGGGGAGATACTGAGTTTCAAATGAGTATCAGCATTGAGCGCGAATTTTTCGAAAAACCCAGTTTTCGTCCTATACTCAAAATGTAAGAATTAAAAATCTTTTGAGGCTCCAAAAAGCATAATAATTCAACATTTTCCTCAAGATCATCTCTGGTTTGCTTTAGGGAGAAATGAGTTTCAAATGAGTATTAGCATTTAACGCGAATTTTTCGAAAAACCCAGTTTTCGTCTTATAATCAAAATGTAAGAATTAAAACTCTTTTTAGGATCTGAAAAGCATAATAATTCAACATTTTCCTGAAGATCATCTCTGGTTTGCTTTGGGGAGAGACCGAGTTTCAAAAGAGTATTAGCATTGAACGCGAATTTTTTGAAAAACCCAGTTTTTGTCCTATAGTCAAAACGTAAGAATTAAAAATCTTTTGAGGGTCCAAGAAGCATAATAATTCAACATTTTCCTGAAGATCATCTCTGGTTTGCTTTGGGGAGAAGTTGAGTTTCAAAAGAGTATTAGTATTGAACGCGAATTTTTCGAAAAACCCAGTTTTCGTCCTATGGTCGAAATGCAAGAATTAAAAGGATTTTCAGGCTCTGAAAAGCATTAAAAATCAACATTTTCCTGAAGATCTACTGTGGTTTGCGTTAGGGGAAAAAGATTTTCAAATTAGTATTAGCACTGAACGCGAATATTTAAAAAAAAAAAAAAAAAAACAGTTTTCTTCCTATAGTCAAAATCTAAGAATTAAAACGCTTTTCAGGCTCTGAAAAGCATAATAATTCAGCATTTTTTTTTTGAAGATCAACTCTGGTTTGCTTTAGGGAGAAAAAGGGTTTCAAAAGAGTATTAGCATTTAACGCGAATTTTTCGAAAAACCCAGTTTTCGTCCTATACTCAAAATGTAAGAATTAAAAATCTTTTGAGGCTCCAAAAAGCATAATAATTCAACATTTTCCTCAAGATCATCTCTGGTTTGCTTTAGGGAGAAATGAGTTTCAAATGAGTATTAGCATTTAACGCGAATTTTTCGAAAAACCCAGTTTTCGTCTTATAATCAAAATGTAAGAATTAAAACTCTTTTTAGGATCTGAAAAGCATAATAATTCAACATTTTCCTGAAGATCATCTCTGGTTTGCTTTGGGGAGAGACCGAGTTTCAAAAGAGTATTAGCATTGAACGCGAATTTTTTGAAAAACCCAGTTTTTGTCCTATAGTCAAAACGTAAGAATTAAAAATCTTTTGAGGGTCCAAGAAGCATAATAATTCAACATTTTCCTGAAGATCATCTCTGGTTTGCTTTGGGGAGAAGTTGAGTTTCAAAAGAGTATTAGTATTGAACGCGAATTTTTCGAAAAACCCAGTTTTCGTCCTATGGTCGAAATGCAAGAATTAAAAGGATTTTCAGGCTCTGAAAAGCATTAAAAATCAACATTTTCCTGAAGATCTACTGTGGTTTGCGTTAGGGGAAAAAGATTTTCAAATTAGTATTAGCACTGAACGCGAATATTTAAAAAAAAAAAAAAAAAACAGTTTTCTTCCTATAGTCAAAATCTAAGAATTAAAACGCTTTTCAGGCTCTGAAAAGCATAATAATTCAGCATTTTTTTTTTGAAGATCAACTCTGGTTTGCTTTAGGGAGAAAAAGAGTTTCAAAAGAGTATTAGCATTTAACGCGGATTTTTCGTAAAGCCCATTTTTCGTCCAATAATCAAAATGTAAGAATTAAAACGTTTTTCAGGCTCTAAAAAGCATAATAATTCAACATTTTCCTGAAGATCATCTCTGGTTTGCTTTGGGGAGATACTGAGTTTCAAATGAGTATCAGCACTGAACGCGAATTTTTCGAAAAACCCAGTTTTCGTCCTATACACAAAATGTGAGAATTAAAAATCTTTTGAGGCTCCAAAAAGCATAATAATTCAACATTTTCCTCAAGATCATCTCTGGTTTGCTTTAGGGAGAAATGAGTTTCAAATGAGTATTAGCATTTAACGCGAATTTTTCGAAAAACCCAGTTTTCGTCTTATAATCAAAATGTAAGAATTAAAACTCTTTTTAGGCTCTGAAATGCATAATAATTCAACATTTTCCTGAAGATCATCTCTGGTTTGCTTTGAGGAGAGACCGAGTTTCAAGAGAGTATTAGCATTGAACGCGAATTTTTTGAAAAACACAGTTTTCGTCCTATAGTCATAACGTAAGAATTAAAAATCTTTTGAGTGTCCAAGAAGCATATTAATTCAACATTTTCCTCAAGATCATCTCTGGTTTGCTTTAGGGAGAAATGAGTTTCAAATGAGTATTATCATTTAACGCGAATTTTTCGAAAAACCCAGTTTTCGCCTTATAATCAAAATGTAAGAATTAAAACTCTTATTAGGCTCTGAAATGCATAATAATTCAACATTTTCCTGAAGATCATCTCTGGTTTGCTTTGGGGAGAGACCGAGTTTCAAGAGAGTATGAGCATTGAACGCGAATTTTTCGAAAAACCCAGTTTTCGTTTTATACTCAAAATGTAAGAATTAAAAATCTTTTCATGCTCTCAAAAGAATAATAATTCAACATTTTCCTGAAGATCATCTATGGTTTGCTTTTGGGAGAAAAAGAGTTACAAAAGAGCATTAGCATCTAACGCGTATTTTTCGTAAAGCCCAGTTTTCGTCTAATAATCAAAATGTAAGAATTAAAACGCTTTTCAATCTCTGAAAAGCATAATAATTAAACATTTTTGTCAAGATCATCTCTGGTTTGCTTTGGGGAGAAGATGAGTTTCAAAAGAGTATTATCATTTAACGCGATTTTTCAAAAAACCCAGTTTTCGTGCTATAGTCAAAATGTAAGTATTAAATCGCTTTTCAAGCTCTGAAAAGCAAAAAAATTAAACATTTTCCTGAAGATCCACTCTGGTTTGCTTTAGAGAGAAAAAAGTTTCAAATGAGTATCAGAAATGAATGCGAATTTTTCGAAAAACCCAGTTTTCGTCCTATAGTCAAAATGAAAGAATTAAAAAGCTTTTCAGGCTCTGAAAAGCACAACAATTCAACATTTTCCTGAAGATCATCTCTGGTTTGTATTGGGGAGAAAATGAGTTTCAAAAGAGTAATAGCATTTAACGCAAATTTTTTTTTCGTCCTATAGTCAAAATGTAAGAATTAAAAAGCTTATCCTGCTTTGAAAAGCATAATAATTTAACATTTTCCTAAAGATCATCCCTGGTTTGTTTTAGGGAGAGAAAGAGTTTCAAATGTGTAATAGCATTTAACGCGAATTTTTCGAAAAACCCAGTTTTCGTCCTATAATCAAAATGTAGGAATTAAAAAGCTTTTCAGGCTCTGAAAAGCTTATTAATTCAACATTTTCCTGAATATCATCTCTGGTTTGCTTTGGGGAGAGATCGAGTATCAAAAGAGTATTAGCATTGAACGCGAATTTTTCGAAAAACCCAGTTTTCGTCCTATAGTCAAAATGTAAGAATTAAAAATTTTTTGAGGCTTCAAAAAGCATAATATTTCTCCATTTTAATGAAGATCATCTCTGGTTTTCTTTGGGGAGAGACCGAGTATCAAAAGAGTATTAGCATTGAACGCGAAATTTTCAAAAAACTCAGTTTTCGTCCTATAGTCAAAATGTAAGAATTAAAAATTTTTTGAGGCTCCAAAAAGCATAATAATTCAACATTTTCCTGAAGATCATCTCTGGTTTGCTTTGAGGAGAGACCGAGTTTCAAAAGAGTATTAGCATTGAACGCGAATTTTTTGAAAAACACAGTTTTCATCCTATAGTCATAACGTAAGAATTAAAAATCTTTTGAGTGTCCAAGAAGCATAATAATTCAACATTTTCCTCAAGATCATCTCTGGTTTGCTTTAGGGAGAAATGAGTTTCAAATGAGTATTATCATTTAACGCGAATTTTTCGAAAAACCCAGTTTTCGTCTTATAATCAAAATGTAAGAATTAAAACTCTTATTAGGCTCTGAAATGCATAATAATTCAACATTTTCCTGAAGATTATCTCTGGTTTGCTTTGGGGAGAGACCGAGTTTCAAGAGAGTATGAGCATTGAACGCGAATTTTTCGAAAAACCCACTTTTCGTCCTATACACAAAATGTGAGAATTAAAAATCTTTTGAGGCTCCAAAAAGCATAATAATTCAACATTTTCCTCAAGATCATCTCTGGTTTGCTTTAGGGAGAAATGAGTTTCAAATGAGTATTAGCATTTAACGCGAATTTTTCGAAAAACCCAGTTTTCGTCTTATAATCAAAATGTAAGAATTAAAACTCTTTTTAGGCTCTGAAATGCATAATAATTCAACATTTTCCTGAAGATCATCTCTGGTTTGCTTTGGGGAGATACTGAGTTTCAAATGAGTATCAGCACTGAACGCGAATTTTTCGAAAAACCCAGTTTTCGTCCTATACACAAAATGTGAGAATTAAAAATCTTTTGAGGCTCCAAAAAGCATAATAATTCAACATTTTCCTCAAGATCATCTCTGGTTTGCTTTAGGGAGAAATGAGTTTCAAATGAGTATTAGCATTTAACGCGAATTTTTCGAAAAACCCAGTTTTCGTCTTATAATCAAAATGTAAGAATTAAAACTCTTTTTAGGCTCTGAAATGCATAATAATTCAACATTTTCCTGAAGATCATCTCTGGTTTGCTTTGAGGAGAGACCGAGTTTCAAGAGAGTATTATTAGCATTGAACGCGAATTTTTTGAAAAACACAGTTTTCGTCCTATAGTCATAACGTAAGAATTAAAAATCTTTTGAGTGTCCAAGAAGCATAATAATTCAACATTTTCCTCAAGATCATCTCTGGTTTGCTTTAGGGAGAAATGAGTTTCAAATGAGTATTATCATTTAACGCGAATTTTTCGAAAAACCCAGTTTTCGTCTTATAATCAAAATGTAAGAATTAAAACTCTTATTAGGCTCTGAAATGCATAATAATTCAACATTTTCCTGAAGATCATCTCTGGTTTGCTTTGGGGAGAGACCGAGTTTCAAGAGAGTATGAGCATTGAACGCGAATTTTTCGAAAAACCCAGTTTTCGTTTTATACTCAAAATGTAAGAATTAAAAATCTTTTCAAGCTCTCAAAAGAATAATAATTCAACATTTTCCTGAAGATCATCTATGGTTTGCTTTTGGGAGAAAAAGAGTTACAAAAGAGTATTAGCATCTAACGCGTATTTTTCGTAAAGCCCAGTTTTCGTCTTATAATCAAAATGTAAGAATTAAAACGCTTTTCAGGCTCTGAAAAGCATAATAATTAAACATTTTTGTCAAGATCATCTCTGGTTTGCTTTGGGGAGAAGATGAGTTTCAAAAGAGTATAATCATTTAACGCGATTTTTCAAAAAACCCAGTTTTCGTGCTATAGTCAAAATGTAAGTATTAAATCGCTTTTCAAGCTCTGAAAAGCAAAAAAATTAAACATTTTCCTGAAGATCCACTCTGGTTTGCTTTAGAGAGAAAAAAGTTTCAAATGAGTATCAGAAATGAACGCGAATTTTTCGAAAAACCCAGTTTTCGTTTTATAGTCAAAATGAAAGAATTAAAAAGCTTTTCAGGCTCTGAAAAGCACAACAATTCAACATTTTCCTGAAGATCATCTCTGGTTTGTATTGGGGAGAAAATGAGTTTCAAAAGAGTAATAGCATTTAACGCAAATTTTTTTTTCGTCCTATAGTCAAAATGTAAGAATTAAAAAGCTTATCCTGCTTTGAAAAGCATAATAATTTAACATTTTCCTAAAGATCATCCCTGGTTTGTTTTAGGGAGAGAAAGAGTTTCAAATGTGTAATAGCACTTAACGCGAATTTTTCGAAAAACCCAGTTTTCGTCCTATAATCAAAATGTAGGAATTAAAAAGCTTTTCAGGCTCTGAAAAGCTTATTAATTCAACATTTTCCTGAATATCATCTCTGGTTTGCTTTGGGGAGAGACCGAGTATCAAAAGAGTATTAGCATTGAACGCGAATTTTTCGAAAAACCCAGTTTTCGTCCTATAGTCAAAATGTAAGAATTAAAAATTTTTTGAGGCTTCAAAAAGCATAATATTTCTCCATTTTAATGAAGATCATCTCTGGTTTTCTTTGGGGAGAGACCGAGTATCAAAAGAGTATTAGCATTGAACGCGAAATTTTCAAAAAACTCAGTTTTCGTCCTATAGTCAAAATGTAAGAATTAAAAATTTTTTGAGGCTCCAAAAAGCATAATAATTCAACATTTTCCTGAAGATCATCTCTGGTTTGCTTTGAGGAGAGACCGAGTTTCAAAAGAGTATTAGCATTGAACGCGAATTTTTTGAAAAACACAGTTTTCGTCCTATAGTCATAACGTAAGAATTAAAAACCTTTTGAGTGTCCAAGAAGCATAATAATTCAACATTTTCCTCAAGATCATCTCTGGTTTGCTTTAGGGAGAAATGAGTTTCAAATGAGTATTATCATTTAACGCGAATTTTTCGAAAAACCCAGTTTTCGTCTTATAATCAAAATGTAAGAATTAAAACTCTTATTAGGCTCTGAAATGCATAATAATTCAACATTTTCCTGAAGATCATCTCTGGTTTGCTTTGGGGAGAGACCGAGTTTCAAGAGAGTATGAGCATTGAACGCGAATTTTTCGAAAAACCCAGTTTTCGTTTTATACTCAAAATGTAAGAATTAAAAATCTTTTCATGCTCTCAAAAGAATAATAATTCAACATTTTCCTGAAGATCATCTATGGTTTGCTTTGGGGAGGAGATGAGTTTCAAAAGAGTATTATCATTGAACGCGAATTTTTCGAAAAACCCAGTTTTCGTCCTATAGTCAAAATGTAAGAATTAAAAATTTTTTGAGGCTTCAAAAAGCATAATATTTCTCCATTTTAATGAAGATCATCTCTGGTTTTCTTTGGGGAGAGACCGAGTATCAAAAGAGTATTAGCATTGAACGCGAAATTTTCAAAAAACTCAGTTTTCGTCCTATAGTCAAAATTTAAGAATTAAAAATTTTTTGAGGCTCCAAAAAGCATAATAATTCAACATTTTCCTGAAGATCATCTCTGGTTTGCTTTGGGGAGAGATCGAGTATCAAAAGAGTATCAGCATTGAACGCGAATATTTCGAAAAACTCAGTTTCCGTCCTATAGTCAAAATGTAAGAATTAGAAATTTTCTGTGGCTCCAAAAAGCATAATAATTCAACAATTTCATTAATATCATCTCTGGTTTGCTTTAGGGAGAAAGAGAGTTTCAAATGAGTATTAGCATTGAAAGGGAATTTTTCGAAAAACCCCGTTTTCGTCCTATAATCAAAATGTAAGAATTAAAAAGCTTATCCTGCTTTGAAAAGCATAATAATTTAACATTTTCCTAAAGATCATCCCTGGTTTGTTTTAGGGAGAGAAAGAGTTTCAAATGTGTAATAGCATTTAACGCGAATTTTTCGAAAAACCCAGTTTTCGTCCTATAATCAAAATGTAGGAATTAAAACGCTTTTCAGGCTCTGAAACGCTTAAAAATTCAACATTTTCCTGAAGATCATCTCTGGTTCGCTTTGGGGAGATACTGAGTTTCAAATGAGTATCAGCATTGAGCGCGAATTTTTCGAAAAACCCAGTTTTCGTCCTATACTCAAAATGTAAGAATTAAAAATCTTTTGAGGCTCCAAAAAGCATAATAATTCAACATTTTCCTCAAGATCATCTCTGGTTTGCTTTAGGGAGAAATGAGTTTCAAATGAGTATTAGCATTTAACGCGAATTTTTCGAAAAACCCAGTTTTCGTCTTATAATCAAAATGTAAGAATTAAAACTCTTTTTAGGATCTGAAAAGCATAATAATTCAACATTTTCCTGAAGATCATCTCTGGTTTGCTTTGGGGAGAGACCGAGTTTCAAAAGAGTATTAGCATTGAACGCGAATTTTTTGAAAAACCCAGTTTTTGTCCTATAGTCAAAACGTAAGAATTAAAAATCTTTTGAGGGTCCAAGAAGCATAATAATTCAACATTTTCCTGAAGATCATCTCTGGTTTGCTTTGGGGAGAAGTTGAGTTTCAAAAGAGTATTAGTATTGAACGCGAATTTTTCGAAAAACCCAGTTTTCGTCCTATGGTCGAAATGCAAGAATTAAAACGATTTTCAGGCTCTGAAAAGCATTAAAAATCAACATTTTCCTGAAGATCTACTGTGGTTTGCGTTAGGGGAAAAAGATTTTCAAATTAGTATTAGCACTGAACGCGAATATTTAAAAAAAAAAAAAAACAGTTTTCTTCCTATAGTCAAAATCTAAGAATTAAAACGCTTTTCAGGCTCTGAAAAGCATAATAATTCAGCATTTTTTTTTTGAAGATCAACTCTGGTTTGCTTTAGGGAGAAAAAGAGTTTCAAAAGAGTATTAGCATTTAACGCGGATTTTTCGTAAAGCCCATTTTTCGTCCAATAATCAAAATGTAAGAATTAAAACGTTTTTCAGGCTCTAAAAAGCATAATAATTCAACATTTTCCTGAAGATCATCTCTGGTTTGCTTTGGGGAGATACTGAGTTTCAAATGAGTATCAGCACTGAACGCGAATTTTTCGAAAAACCCAGTTTTCGTCCTATACACAAAATGTGAGAATTAAAAATGTTTTGAGGCTCCAAAAAGCATAATAATTCAACATTTTCCTCAAGATCATCTCTGGTTTGCTTTAGGGAGAAATGAGTTTCAAATGAGTATTATCATTTAACGCGAATTTTTCGAAAAACCCAGTTTTTCATCAATCAAATGTAAGAATTAAATCAAATTCAAAATGTAAGAATTAAAACGCTTTTCAGGCTCTGAAAAGCATAATAATTAAACATTTTTGTCAAGATCATCTCTGGTTTGCTTTGGGGAGAAGATGAGTTTCAAAAGAGTATAAGAATTTAACGCGATTTTTCAAAAAACCCAGTTTTCGTGCTATAGTCAAAATGTAAGTATTAAATCGCTTTTCAAGCTCTGAAAAGCAAAAAAATTAAACATTTTCCTGAAGATCCACTCTGGTTTGCTTTAGAGAGAAAAAAGTTTCAAATGAGTATCAGAAATGAACGCGAATTTTTCGAAAAACCCAGTTTTCGTTTTATAGTCAAAATGAAAGAATTAAAAAGCTTTTCAGGCTCTGAAAAGCACAACAATTCAACATTTTCCTGAAGATCATCTCTGGTTTGTATTGGGGAGAAAATGAGTTTCAAAAGAGTAATAGCATTTAACGCAAATTTTTTTTTCGTCCTATAGTCAAAATGTAAGAATTAAAAAGCTTATCCTGCTTTGAAAAGCATAATAATTTAACATTTTCCTAAAGATCATCCCTGGTTTGTTTTAGGGAGAGAAAGAGTTTCAAATGTGTAATAGCACTTAACGCGAATTTTTCGAAAAACCCAGTTTTCGTCCTATAATCAAAATGTAGGAATTAAAAAGCTTTTCAGGCTCTGAAAAGCTTATTAATTTAACATTTTCCTGAATATCATCTCTGGTTTGCTTTGGGGAGAGACCGAGTATCAAAAGAGTATTAGCATTGAACGCGAATTTTTCGAAAAACCCAGTTTTCGTCCCATAGTCAAAATGTAAGAATTAAAAATTTTTTGAGGCTTCAAAAAGCATAATATTTCTCCATTTTAATGAAGATCATCTCTGGTTTTCTTTGGGGAGAGACCGAGTATCAAAAGAGTATTAGCATTGAACGCGAAATTTTCAAAAAACTCAGTTTTCGTCCTATAGTCAAAATTTAAGAATTAAAAATTTTTTGAGGCTCCAAAAAGCATAATAATTCAACATTTTCCTGAAGATCATCTCTGGTTTGCTTTGGGGAGAGATCGAGTATCAAAAGAGTATCAGCATTGAACGCGAATATTTCGAAAAACTCAGTTTCCGTCCTATAGTCAAAATGTAAGAATTAGAAATCTTCTGTGGCTCCAAAAAGCATAATAATTCAACAATTTCATTAATATCATCTCTGGTTTGCTTTAGGGAGAAAGAGAGTTTCAAATGAGTATTAGCATTGAAAGGGAATTTTTCGAAAAACCCGGTTTTCGTCCTATAATCAAAATGTAAGAATTAAAAAGCTTATCCTGCTTTGAAAAGCATAATAATTTAACATTTTCCTAAAGATCATCCCTGGTTTGTTTTAGGGAGAGAAAGAGTTTCAAATGTGTAATAGCATTTAACGCGAATTTTTCGAAAAACCCAGTTTTCGTCCTATAATCAAAATGTAGGAATTAAAACGCTTTTCAGGCTCTGAAACGCTTAAAAATTCAACATTTTCCTGAAGATCATCTCTGGTTCGCTTTGGGGAGATACTGAGTTTCAAAAGAGTATTAGCATTGAACGCGAATTTTTCGAAAAACCCAGTTTCCGTCCTATAGTCAAAATGTAAGAATTAGAAATCTTCTGTGGCTCCAAAAAGCATAATAATTCAACAATTTCATTAATATCATCTCTGGTTTGCTTTAGGGAGAAAGAGAGTTTCAAATTAGTATAAGCATTGAAAGGGAATTTTTCGAAAAACCCGGTTTTCGTCCTATAATCAAAATGTAAGAATTGGAACGTTTTTCAGGCTGTGAAAAGCATAATAAATCAACATTTTCCTGAAGATCATCTTTGGTTTGCTTTGGGGAGAAACTGAGTTTCAAAAGAGTATTAGCTTTGAACGCGAATTTTTCGAAAAACCCAGTTTTCGTCCTATAATCAAAATGTAAGAATTAAAAAGCTTTTCAGGCTCTGAAACGCTTAAAAATTCAACATTTTCCTGAAGATCATCTCTGGTTCGCTTTGGGGACATACTGAGTTTCAAATGAGTATCAGCATTGAGCGCGAATTTTTCGAAAAACCCAGTTTTCGTCCTATACTCAAAATGTAAGAATTAAAAATCTTTTGAGGCTCCAAAAAGCATAATAATTCAACATTTTCCTCAAGATCATCTCTGGTTTGCTTTATGGAGAAATGAGTTTCAAATGAGTATTAGCATTTAACGCGAATTTTTCGAAAAACCCAGTTTTCGTCTTATAATCAAAATGTAAGAATTAAAACTCTTTTTAGGATCTGAAAAGCATAATAATTCAACATTTTCCTGAAGATCATCTCTGGTTTGCTTTGGGGAGAGACCGAGTTTCAAAAGAGTATTAGCATTGAACGCGAATTTTTTGAAAAACCCAGTTTTTGTCCTATAGTCAAAACGTAAGAATTAAAAATCTTTTGAGGGTCCAAGAAGCATAATAATTCAACATTTTCCTGAAGATCATCTCTGGTTTGCTTTGGGGAGAAGTTGAGTTTCAAAAGAGTATTAGTATTGAACGCGAATTTTTCGAAAAACCCAGTTTTCGTCCTATGGTCGAAATGCAAGAATTGAAAGGATTTTCAGGCTCTGAAAAGCATTAAAAATCAACATTTTCCTGAAGATCTACTGTGGTTTGCGTTAGGGGAAAAAGATTTTCAAATTAGTATTAGCACTGAACGCGAATATTTAAAAAAAAAAAAAAAAAACAGTTTTCTTCCTATAGTCAAAATCTAAGAATTAAAACGCTTTTCAGGCTCTGAAAAGCATAATAATTCAGCATTTTTTTTTTGAAGATCAACTCTGGTTTGCTTTAGGGAGAAAAAGAGTTTCAAAAGAGTATTAGCATTTAACGCGGATTTTTCGTAAAGCCCATTTTTCGTCCAATAATCAAAATGTAAGAATTAAAACGTTTTTCAGGCTCTAAAAAGCATAATAATTCAACATTTTCCTGAAGATCATCTCTGGTTTGCTTTGGGGAGATACTGAGTTTCAAATGAGTATCAGCACTGAACGCGAATTTTTCGAAAAACCCAGTTTTCGTCCTATACACAAAATGTGAGAATTAAAAATCTTTTGAGGCTCCAAAAAGCATAATAATTCAACATTTTCCTCAAGATCATCTCTGGTTTGCTTTAGGGAGAAATGAGTTTCAAATGAGTATTAGCATTTAACGCGAATTTTTCGAAAAACCCAGTTTTCGTCTTATAATCAAAATGTAAGAATTAAAACTCTTTTTAGGCTCTGAAATGCATAATAATTCCACATTTTCCTGAAGATCATCTCTGGTTTGCTTTGAGGAGAGACCGAGTTTCAAGAGAGTATTAGCATTGAACGCGAATTTTTTGAAAAACACAGTTTTCGTCCTATAGTCATAACGTAAGAATTAAAAATCTTTTGAGTGTCCAAGAAGCATATTAATTCAACATTTTCCTCAAGATCATCTCTGGTTTGCTTTAGGGAGAAATGAGTTTCAAATGAGTATTATCATTTAACGCGAATTTTTCGAAAAACCCAGTTTTCGTCTTATAATCAAAATGTAAGAATTAAAACTCTTATTAGGCTCTGAAATGCATAATAATTCAACATTTTCCTGAAGATCATCTCTGGTTTGCTTTGGGGAGAGACCGAGTTTCAAGAGAGTATGAGCATTGAACGCGAATTTTTCGAAAAACCCAGTTTTCGTTTTATACTCAAAATGTAAGAATTAAAAATCTTTTCATGCTCTCAAAAGAATAATAATTCAACATTTTCCTGAAGATCATCTATGGTTTGCTTTTGGGAGAAAAAGAGTTACAAAAGAGTATTAGCATCTAACGCGTATTTTTCGTAAAGCCCAGTTTTCGTCTAATAATCAAAATGTAAGAATTAAAACGCTTTTCAGGCTCTGAAAAGCATAATAATTAAACATTTTTGTCAAGATCATCTCTGGTTTGCTTTGGGGAGAAGATGAGTTTCAAAAGAGTATTATCATTTAACGCGATTTTTCAAAAAACCCAGTTTTCGTGCTATAGTCAAAATGTAAGTATTCAATCGCTTTTCAAGCTCTGAAAAGCAAAAAAATTAAACATTTTCCTGAAGATCCACTCTGGTTTGCTTTAGAGAGAAAAAAGTTTCAAATGAGTATCAGAAATGAATGCGAATTTTTCGAAAAACCCAGTTTTCGTCCTATAGTCAAAATGAAAGAATTAAAAAGCTTTTCAGGCTCTGAAAAGCACAACAATTCAACATTTTCCTGAAGATCATCTCTGGTTTGTATTGGGGAGAAAATGAGTTTCAAAAGAGTAATAGCATTTAACGCAAATTTTTTTTTCGTCCTATAGTCAAAATGTAAGAATTAAAAAGCTTATCCTGCTTTGAAAAGCATAATAATTTAACATTTTCCTAAAGATCATCCCTGGTTTGTTTTAGGGAGAGAAAGAGTTTCAAATGTGTAATAGCATTTAACGCGAATTTTTCGAAAAACCCAGTTTTCGTCCTATAATCAAAATGTAGGAATTAAAAAGCTTTTCAGGCTCTGAAAAGCTTATTAATTCAACATTTTCCTGAATATCATCTCTGGTTTGCTTTGGGGAGAGATCGAGTATCAAAAGAGTATTAGCATTGAACGCGAATTTTTCGAAAAACCCAGTTTTCGTCCTATAGTCAAAATGTAAGAATTAAAAATTTTTTGAGGCTTCAAAAAGCATAATATTTCTCCATTTTAATGAAGATCATCTCTGGTTTTCTTTGGGGAGAGACCGAGTATCAAAAGAGTATTAGCATTGAACGCGAAATTTTCAAAAAACTCAGTTTTCGTCCTATAGTCAAAATGTAAGAATTAAAAATTTTTTGAGGCTCCAAAAAGCATAATAATTCAACATTTTCCTGAAGATCATCTCTGGTTTGCTTTGAGGAGAGACCGAGTTTCAAAAGAGTATTAGCATTGAACGCGAATTTTTTGAAAGACACAGTTTTCATCCTATAGTCATAACGTAAGAATTAAAAATCTTTTGAGTGTCCAAGAAGCATAATAATTCAACATTTTTCTCAAGATCATCTCTGGTTTGCTTTAGGGAGAAATGAGTTTCAAATGAGTATTATCATTTAACGCGAATTTTTCGAAAAACCCAGTTTTCGTCTTATAATCAAAATGTAAGAATTAAAACTCTTATTAGGCTCTGAAATGCATAATAATTCAACATTTTCCTGAAGATTATCTCTGGTTTGCTTTGGGGAGAGACCGAGTTTCAAGAGAGTATGAGCATTGAACGCGAATTTTTCGAAAAACCCAGTTTTCGTTTTATACTCAAAATGTAAGAATTAAAAATCTTTTCATGCTCTCAAAAGAATAATAATTCAACATTTTCCTGAAGATCATCTATGGTTTGCTTTGGGGAGAAGATGAGTTTCAAAAGAGTATTATCATTTAACGCGATTTTTCAAAAAACCCAGTTTTCGTGCTATAGTCAAAATGTAAGTATTAAATCGCTTTTCAAGCTCTGAAAAGCAAAAAAATTAAACATTTTCCTGAAGATCAACTCTGGTTTGCTTTAGAGAGAAAAAAGTTTCAAATGAGTATCAGAAATGAACGCGAATTTTTCGAAAAACCCAGTTTTCGTCCTATAGTCAAAATGAAAGAATTAAAAAGCTTTTCAGGCTCTGAAAAGCACAACAATTCAACATTTTCCTGAAGATCATCTCTGGTTTGTATTGGGGAGAAAATGAGTTTCAAAAGAGTAATAGCATTTAACGCAAATTTTTTTTTCGTCCTATAGTCAAAATGTAAGAATTAAAAAGCTTATCCTGCTTTGAAAAGCATAATAATTTAACATTTTCCTAAAGATCATCCCTGGTTTGTTTTAGGGAGAGAAAGAGTTTCAAATGTGTAATAGCATTTAACGCGAATTTTTCGAAAAACCCAGTTTTCGTCCTATAATCAAAATGTAGGAATTAAAAAGCTTTTCAGGCTCTGAAAAGCTTATTAATTCAACATTTTCCTGAATATCATCTCTGGTTTGCTTTGGGGAGAGACCGAGTATCAAAAGAGTATTAGCATTGAACGCGAATTTTTCGAAAAACCCAGTTTTCGTCCTATAGTCAAAATGTAAGAATTAAAAATTTTTTGAGGCTTCAAAAAGCATAATATTTCTCCATTTTAATGAAGATCATCTCTGGTTTTCTTTGGGGAGAGACCGAGTATCAAAAGAGTATTAGCATTGAACGCGAAATTTTCAAAAAACTCAGTTTTCGTCCTATAGTCAAAATGTAAGAATTAAAAATTTTTTGAGGCTCCAAAAAGCATAATAATTCAACATTTTCCTGAAGATCATCTCTGGTTTGCTTTGGGGAGAGATCGAGTATCAAAAGAGTATCAGCATTGAACGCGAATTTTTCGAAAAACCCAGTTTCCGTCCTATAGTCAACATGTAAGAATTAGAAATCTTCTGTGGCTCCAAAAAGCATAATAATTCAACAATTTCGTTATTATCATCTCTGGTTTGCTTTAGGGAGAAAGAGAGTTTCAAATGAGTATTAGCATTGAAAGGGAATTTTTCGAAAAACACAGTTTTCGTCCTATAATCAAAATGTAAGAATTAAAACGCTTTTCAGGCTCTGAAAAGCATAATAATTAAACATTTTTTTGAAGATCATCTCTGGTTTGCTTTGGGGAGAAGTTGAGTTTCAAAAGAGTATTAGTATTGAACGCGAATTTTTCGAAAAACCCAGTTTTCGTCCTATGGTCGAAATGCAAGAATTAAAACGATTTTCAGGCTCTGAAAAGCATTAAAAATCAACATTTTCCTGAAGATCTACTGTGGTTTGCGTTAGGGGAAAAAGATTTTCAAATTAGTATTAGCACTGAACACGAATATTTAAAAAAAAAAAAAAAAACAGTTTTCTTCGTATAGTCAAAATCTAAGAATTAAAACGCTTTTCAGGCTCTGAAAAGCATAATAATTCAGCATTTTTTTTTTGAAGATCAACTCTGGTTTGCTTTAGGGAGAAAAAGAGTTTCAAAAGAGTATTAGCATTTAACGCGGATTTTTCGTAAAGCCCATTTTTCGTCCAATAATCAAAATGTAAGAATTAAAAGTCTTTTCATGCTCTCAAAAGAATAATAATTTAACATTTTTCTGAAGATTATCTCTGGTTTGCTTTTGGGAGAAAAAGAGTTACAAAAGAGTATTAGCATCTAACGCGCATTTTTCGTAAATCCCAGTTTTCGTACAATAATCAAAATGTAAGAATTAAAACGCTCTCAGGCTCTGAAAAGCATAATAATTAAACATTTTCCTGAAGATCAACTCTGGTTTGCTCTAGAGAGAAAAAAGTTTCAAATGAGTATTAGCATTGAACGCGAATTTTTCGAAAAACCCAGTTTTCATCCTATAGTCAAAATGAAAGAATTAAAAAGCTTTTCATGCTCTGAAAAGAATAATAATTCAACATTTTCCTGAATATCATCTCTGGTTTGCTTTAGGGAGAAAAAGAGTTACAAAAGAGTATTAGCATCTAACGCGAATTTTTCGCAAAGCCCAGTTTTCGTCCAATAATCAAAATGTAAGACTTAAAACGCTTTTCAGGCTCTGAAAAGCATAATAATTAAACATTTTTTTGAAGATCATCTCTGGTTTGCTTTGGGGAGAAGTTGAGTTTCAAAAGAGTATTAGTATTGAACGCGAATTTTTCGAAAAACCCAGTTTTCGTCCTATGGTCGAAATGCAAGAATTAAAACGATTTTCAGGCTCTGAAAAGCATTAAAAATCAACATTTTCCTGAAGATCTACTGTGGTTTGCGTTAGGGGAAAAAGATTTTCAAATTAGTATTAGCACTGAACGCGAATATTTAAAAAAAAAAAAAAAAAACAGTTTTCTTCCTATAGTCATAATCTAAGAATTAAAACGCTTTTCAGGCTCTGAAAAGCATAATAATTCAGCATTTTTTTTTTGAAGATCAACTCTGGTTTGCTTTAGAGAGAAAATGAGTTTCAAAAGAGTATTAGCATTTAACGCGGATTTTTCGTAAAGCCCATTTTTCGTCCAATAATCAAAATGTAAGAATTAAAAGTCTTTTCATGCTCTCAAAAGAATAATAATTTAACATTTTCCTGAAGATCATCTCTGGTTTGCTTTTGGGAGAAAAAGAGTTACAAAAGAGTATTAGCATTTAACGCGAATTTTTCGTAAAGCCCAGTTTTCGTACAATAATCAAAATGTAAGAATTAAAACGCTCTCAGGCTCTGAAAAGCATAATAATTAAACATTTTCCTGAAGATCAACTCTGGTTTGCTCTAGAGAGAAAAAAGTTTCAAATGAGTATTAGCATTGAACGCGAATTTTTCGAAAAACCTAGTTTTCGTCCTATAGTCAAAATGAAAGAATTAAAAAGATTTTCATGCTCTGAAAAGAATAATAATTCAACATTTTCCTGAATATCATCTCTGGTTTGTTTAGGGAGAAAAATAGTTACAATAGAGTATTAGCATCTAACGCGAATTTTTCGCAAAGCCCAGTTTTCGTCCAATAATCAAAATGTAAGACTTAAAACGCTTTTCAGGCTCTGAAAAGCATAATAATTAAACATTTTTTTGAAGATCATCTCTGGTTTGCTTTGGGGAGAAGTTGAGTTTCAAAAGAGTATTAGTATTGAACGCGAATTTTTCGAAAAACCCAGTTTTCGTCCTATGGTCGAAATGCAAGAATTAAAACGATTTTCAGGCTCTGAAAAGCATTAAAAATCAACATTTTCCTGAAGATCTACTGTGGTTTGCGTTAGGGGAAAAAGATTTTCAAATTAGTATTAGCACTGAACGCGAATATTAAAAAAAAAAAAAAAAAAAAAACAGTTTTCTTCCTATAGTCAAAATCTAAGAATTAAAACGCTTTCAGGCTCTGAAAAACATAATAATTCAGCATTTTTTTTTTGAAGATCAACTCTGGTTTGCTTTAGGGAGAAAAAGAGTTACAAAAGAGTATTAGCATTTAACGCGGATTTTTCGTAAAGCCTATTTTTCGTCCAATAATCAAAATGTAAGAATTAAAACGTTTTTCAGGCTCTAAAAAGCATAATAATTCAACATTTTCCTGAAGATCATCTCTGGTTTGCTTTGGGGAGATACTGAGTTTCAAATGAGTATCAGCACTGAACGCGAATTTTTCGAAAAACCTTTTCGTCCTATACACAAAATGTGAGAATTAAAAATCTTTTGAGGCTCCAAAAAGCATAATAATTCAACATTTTCCTCAAGATCATCTCTGGTTTGCTTTAGGGAGAAATGAGTTTCAAATGAGTATTAGCATTTAACGCGAATTTTTCGAAAAACCCAGTTTTCGTCTTATAATCAAAATGTAAGAATTAAAACTCTTTTTAGGCTCTGAAACGCTTAAAAATTCAACATTTTCCTGAAGATCATCTCTGGTTCGCTTTGGGGAGATACTGAGTTTTAAAAGAGTATTAGCATTGAACGCGAATTTTTCGAAAAACCCAGTTTCCGTCCTATAGTCAAAATGTAAGAATTAGAAATCTTCTGTGGCTCCAAAAAGCATAATAATTCAACAATTTCATTAATATCATCTCTGGTTTGCTTTAGGGAGAAATAGAGTTTCAAATGAGTATTAGCATTGAAATGGAATTTTTCGAAAAACCCGGTTTTCGTCCAATAATCAAAATGTAAGAATTGGAACGTTTTTCAGGCTGTGAAGAGCATAATAAATCAACATTTTCCTGAAGATCATCTTTGGTATGCTTTGGGGAGGAACTGAGTTTCAAAAGAGTATTAGCATTGAACGCGAATTTTTCGAAAAACCCAGTTTTCGTCTTATAATCAAAATGTAAGAATTAAAACGCTTTTCAGGCTCTGAAACGCTTAAAAATTCAACATTTTCCTGAAGATCATTTCTGGTTCGCTTTGGGGAGATACTGAGTTTCAAATGAGTATCAGCATTGAGCGCGAATTTTTCGAAAAACCCAGTTTTCGTCCTATACTCAAAATGTAAGAATTAAAAATCTTTTGAGGCTCCAAAAAGCATAATAATTCAACATTTTCCTCAAGATCATCTCTGGTTTGCTTTAGGGAGAAATGAGTTTCAAATGAGTATTAGCATTTAACGCGAATTTTTCGAAAAACCCAGTTTTCGTCTTATAATCAAAATGTCAGAATTAAAACTCTTTTTAGGATCTGAAAAGCATAATAATTCAACATTTTCCTGAAGATCATCTCTGGTTTGCTTTGGGGAGAGACCGAGTTTCAAAAGAGTATTAGCATTGAACGCGAATTTTTTGAAAAACCCAGTTTTTGTCCTATAGTCAAAACGTAAGAATTAAAAATCTTTTGAGGGTCCAAGAAGCATAATAATTCAACATTTTCCTGAAGATCATATCTGGTTTGCTTTGGGGAGAGACCGAGTATCAAAAGAGTATTAGCATTGAACACGAATTTTTCGAAAAACCCAGTTTTCGGCTTATAATCAAAATGTAAGAATTAAAACGCTTTTCAGGCTCTGAAAAGAATAATAATTCAACATTTTCCTGAATATCATCTCTGGTTTGCTTTTGGGAGAAAAAGAGTTACAAAAGAGTATTAGCATCTAACGCGAATTTTTCGCAAAGCCCAGTTTTCGTCCAATAATCAAAATGTAAGACTTAAAACGCTTTTCAGGTTCTGAAAAGCATAATAATTAAACATTTTTTTGAAGATCATCTCTGGTTTGCTTTGGGGAGAAGTTGAGTTTCAAAAGGGTATTAGTATTGAACGCGAATTTTTCGAAAAACCCAGTTTTCGTCCTATGGTCGAAATGCAAGAATTAAAACGATTTTCAGGCTCTGAAAAGCATTAAAAATCAACATTTTCCTGAAGATCTACTGTGGTTTGCGTTAGGGGAAAAAGATTTTCAAATTAGTATTAGCACTGAACGCGAATATTTAAAAAAAAAAAAAAAAACAGTTTTCTTCCTATAGTCAAAATCTAAGAATTAAAACGCTTTTCAGGCTCTGAAAAGCATAATAATTCAGCATTTTTTTTTTGAAGATCAACTCTGGTTTGCTTTAGGGAGAAAATGAGTTTCAAAAGAGTATTAGCATTTAACGCGGATTTTTCGTAAAGCCCATTTTTCGTCCAATAATCAAAATGTAAGAATTAAAAGTCTTTTCATGCTCTCAAAAGAATAATAATTTAACATTTTCCTGAAGATCATCTCTGGTTTGCTTTTGGGAGAAAAAGAGTTACAAAAGAGTATTAGCATTTAACGCGAATTTTTCGTAAAGCCCAGTTTTCGTACAATAATCAAAATGTAAGAATTAAAACGCTCTCAGGCTCTGAAAAGCATAATAATTAAACATTTTCCTGAAGATCAACTCTGGTTTGCTCTAGAGAGAAAAAAGTTTCAAATGAGTATTAGCATTGAACGCGAATTTTTCGAAAAACCTAGTTTTCGTCCTATAGTCAAAATGAAAGAATTAAAAAGATTTTCATGCTCTGAAAAGAATAATAATTCAACATTTTCCTGAATATCATCTCTGGTTTGTTTAGGGAGAAAATTAGTTACAATAGAGTATTAGCATCTAACGCGAATTTTTCGCAAAGCCCAGTTTTCGTCCAATAATCAAAATGTAAGACTTAAAACGCTTTTCAGGCTCTGAAAAGCATAATAATTAAACATTTTTTTGAAGATCATCTCTGGTTTGCTTTGGGGAGAAGTTGAGTTTCAAAAGAGTATTAGTATTGAACGCGAATTTTTCGAAAAACCCAGTTTTCGTCCTATGGTCGAAATGCAAGAATTAAAACGATTTTCAGGCTCTGAAAAGCATTAAAAATCAACATTTTCCTGAAGATCTACTGTGGTTTGCGTTAGGGGAAAAAGATTTTCAAATTAGTATTAGCACTGAACGCGAATATTTAAAAAAAAAAAAAAAAACAGTTTTCTTCCTATAGTCAAAATCTAAGAATTAAAACGCTTTCAGGCTCTGAAAAACATAATAATTCAGCATTTTTTTTTTGAAGATCAACTCTGGTTTGCTTTAGGGAGAAAAAGAGTTACAAAAGAGTATTAGCATTTAACGCGGATTTTTCGTAAAGCCTATTTTTCGTCCAATAATCAAAATGTAAGAATTAAAACGTTTTTCAGGCTCTAAAAAGCATAATAATTCAACATTTTCCTGAAGATCATCTCTGGTTTGCTTTGGGGAGATACTGAGTTTCAAATGAGTATCAGCACTGAACGCGAATTTTTCGAAAAACCTTTTCGTCCTATACACAAAATGTGAGAATTAAAAATCTTTTGAGGCTCCAAAAAGCATAATAATTCAACATTTTCCTCAAGATCATCTCTGGTTTGCTTTAGGGAGAAATGAGTTTCAAATGAGTATTAGCATTTAACGCGAATTTTTCGAAAAACCCAGTTTTCGTCTTATAATCAAAATGTAAGAATTAAAACTCTTTTTAGGCTCTGAAATGCATAATAATTCAACATTTTCCTGAAGATCATCTCTGGTTTGCTTTGGGGAGAGACCGAGTTTCAAGAGAGTATTAGCATTGAACGCGAATTTTTTGAATAACACAGTTTTCGTCCTATAGTCATAACGTAAGAATTAAAAATCTTTTGAGTTTCCAAGAAGCATAATAATTCAACATTTTCCTCAAGATCATCTCTGGTTTGCTTTAGGGAGAAATGAGTTTCAAATGAGTATTATTATTTAACGCGAATTTTTCGAAAAACCCAGTTTTCGTTTTATACTCAAAATGTAAGAATTAAAAATCTTTTCATGCTCTCAAAAGAATAATAATTCAACATTTTCCTGAAGATCATCTATGGTTTGCTTTTGGGAGAAAAAGAGTTACAAAAGAGTATTAGCATCTAACGCGAATTTTTCGTAAAGCCCAGTTTTCGTCTTATAATCAAAATGTAAGAATTAAAACGCTTTTCAGGCTCTGAAAAGCATAATAATTAAACATTTTTGAGAAGATCATCTCTGGTTTGCTTTGGGGAGAAGATGAGTTTCAAAAGAGTATTATCATTTAACGCGATTTTTCAAATAACCCAGTTTTCGTGCTATAGTCAAAATGTAAATATTAAATCGCTTTTCAAGCTCTGAAAAGCAAAAAAATTAAACATTTTCCTGAAGATCATCTCTGGTTTGTATTGGGGAGAAAATGAGTTTCAAAAGAGTAATAGCATTTAACGCAAATTTTTTTTTCGTCCTATAGTCAAAATGTAAGAATTAAAAAGCTTATCCTGCTTTGAAAAGCATAATAATTTAACATTTTCCTAAAGATCATCTCTGGTTTGTTTTAGGGAGAGAAAGAGTTTCAAATGTGTAATAGCATTTAACGCGAATTTTTCGAAAAACCCAGTTTTCGTCCTATAATCAGGCTCTGAAAAGCTTATTAATTCAACATTTTCCTGAATATCATCTCTGGTTTGCTTTGGGGAGAGACCGAGTATCAAAAGAGTATTAGCATTGAACGCGAATTTTTCGAAAAACCCAGTTTTCGTCCTATAGTCAAAATGTAAGAATTAAAAATTTTTTGAGGCTTCAAAAAGCATAATATTTCTCCATTTTAATGAAGATCATCTCTGGTTTTCTTTGGGGAGAGACCGAGTATCAAAAGAGTATTAGCATTGAACGCGAAATTTTCAAAAAACTCAGTTTTCGTCCTATAGTCAAAATGTAAGAATTAAAAATTTTTTTGAGGCTCCAAAAAGCATAATAATTCAACATTTTCCTGAAGAACATCTCTGGTTTGCTTTGGGGAGAGATCGAGTATCAAAAGAGTATCAGCATTGAACGCGAATTTTTCGAAAAACCCAGTTTCCGTCCTATAGTCAACATGTAAGAATTAGAAATCTTCTGTGGCTCCAAAAAGCATAATAATTCAACAATTTCGTTATTATCATCTCTGGTTTGCTTTAGGGAGAAAGAGAGTTTCAAATGAGTATTAGCATTGAAAGGGAATTTTTCGAAAAACACAGTTTTCGTCCTATAATCAAAATGTAAGAATTAAAACGCTTTTCAGGCTCTGAAAAGCATAATAATTAAACATTTTTTTGAAGATCATCTCTGGTTTGCTTTGGGGAGAAGTTGAGTTTCAAAAGAGTATTAGTATTGAACGCGAATTTTTCGAAAAACCCAGTTTTCGTCCTATGGTCGAAATGCAAGAATTAAAACGATTTTCAGGCTCTGAAAAGCATTAAAAATCAACATTTTCCTGAAGATCTACTGTGGTTTGCGTTAGGGGAAAAAGATTTTCAAATTAGTATTAGCACTGAACACGAATATTTAAAAAAAAAAAAAAAACAGTTTTCTTCGTATAGTCAAAATCTAAGAATTAAAACGCTTTTCAGGCTCTGAAAAGCATAATAATTCAGCATTTTTTTTTTGAAGATCAACTCTGGTTTGCTTTAGGGAGAAAAAGAGTTTCAAAAGAGTATTAGCATTTAACGCGGATTTTTCGTAAAGCCCATTTTTCGTCCAATAATCAAAATGTAAGAATTAAAAGTCTTTTCATGCTCTCAAAAGAATAATAATTTAACATTTTTCTGAAGATTATCTCTGGTTTGCTTTTGGGAGAAAAAGAGTTACAAAAGAGTATTAGCATCTAACGCGAATTTTTCGTAAATCCCAGTTTTCGTACAATAATCAAAATGTAAGAATTAAAACGCTCTCAGGCTCTGAAAAGCATAATAATTAAACATTTTCCTGAAGATCAACTCTGGTTTGCTCTAGAGAGAAAAAAGTTTCAAATGAGTATTAGCATTGAACGCGAATTTTTCGAAAAACCCAGTTTTCATCCTATAGTCAAAATGAAAGAATTAAAAAGCTTTTCATGCTCTGAAAAGAATAATAATTCAACATTTTCCTGAATATCATCTCTGGTTTGCTTTAGGGAGAAAAAGAGTTACAAAAGAGTATTAGCATCTAACGCGAATTTTTCGCAAAGCCCAGTTTTCGTCCAATAATCAAAATGTAAGACTTAAAACGCTTTTCAGGCTCTGAAAAGCATAATAATTAAACATTTTTTTGAAGATCATCTCTGGTTTGCTTTGGGGAGAAGTTGAGTTTCAAAAGAGTATTAGTATTGAACGCGAATTTTTCGAAAAACCCAGTTTTCGTCCTATGGTCGAAATGCAAGAATTAAAACGATTTTCAGGCTCTGAAAAGCATTAAAAATCAACATTTTCCTGAAGATCTACTGTGGTTTGCGTTAGGGGAAAAAGATTTTCAAATTAGTATTAGCACTGAACGCGAATATTTAAAAAAAAAAAAAAAAAACAGTTTTCTTCCTATAGTCATAATCTAAGAATTAAAACGCTTTTCAGGCTCTGAAAAGCATAATAATTCAGCATTTTTTTTTTGAAGATCAACTCTGGTTTGCTTTAGAGAGAAAATGAGTTTCTAAAGAGTATTAGCATTTAACGCGGATTTTTCGTAAAGCCCATTTTTCGTCCAATAATCAAAATGTAAGAATTATAAGTCTTTTCATGCTCTCAAAAGAATAATAATTTAACATTTTCCTGAAGATCATCTCTGGTTTGCTTTTGGGAGAAAAAGAGTTACAAAAGAGTATTAGCATTTAACGCGAATTTTTCGTAAAGCCCAGTTTTCGTACAATAATCAAAATGTAAGAATTAAAACGCTCTCAGGCTCTGAAAAGCATAATAATTAAACATTTTCCTGAAGATCAACTCTGGTTTGCTCTAGAGAGAAAAAAGTTTCAAATGAGTATTAGCATTGAACGCGAATTTTTCGAAAAACCTAGTTTTCGTCCTATAGTCAAAATGAAAGAATTAAAAAGATTTTCATGCTCTGAAAAGAATAATAATTCAACATTTTCCTGAATATCATCTCTGGTTTGTTTAGGGAGAAAAATAGTTACAATAGAGTATTAGCATCTAACGCGAATTTTTCGCAAAGCCCAGTTTTCGTCCAATAATCAAAATGTAAGACTTAAAACGCTTTTCAGGCTCTGAAAAGCATAATAATTAAACATTTTTTTGAAGATCATCTCTGGTTTGCTTTGGGGAGAAGTTGAGTTTCAAAAGAGTATTAGTATTGAACGCGAATTTTTCGAAAAACCCAGTTTTCGTCCTATGGTCGAAATGCAAGAATTAAAACGATTTTCAGGCTCTGAAAAGCATTAAAAATCAACATTTTCCTGAAGATCTACTGTAGTTTGCGTTAGGGGAAAAAGATTTTCAAATTAGTATTAGCACTGAACGCGAATATTAAAAAAAAAAAAAAAAAAAAACAGTTTTCTTCCTATAGTCAAAATCTAAGAATTAAAACGCTTTCAGGCTCTGAAAAACATAATAATTCAGCATTTTTTTTTTGAAGATCAACTCTGGTTTGCTTTAGGGAGAAAAAGAGTTACAAAAGAGTATTAGCATTTAACGCGGATTTTTCGTAAAGCCTATTTTTCGTCCAATAATCAAAATGTAAGAATTAAAACGTTTTTCAGGCTCTAAAAAGCATAATAATTCAACATTTTCCTGAAGATCATCTCTGGTTTGCTTTGGGGAGATACTGAGTTTCAAATGAGTATCAGCACTGAACGCGAATTTTTCGAAAAACCTTTTCGTCCTATACACAAAATGTGAGAATTAAAAATCTTTTGAGGCTCCAAAAAGCATAATAATTCAACATTTTCCTCAAGATCATCTCTGGTTTGCTTTAGGGAGAAATGAGTTTCAAATGAGTATTAGCATTTAACGCGAATTTTTCGAAAAACCCAGTTTTCGTCTTATAATCAAAATGTAAGAATTAAAACTCTTTTTAGGCTCTGAAACGCTTAAAAATTCAACATTTTCCTGAAGATCATCTCTGGTTCGCTTTGGGGAGATACTGAGTTTTAAAAGAGTATTAGCATTGAACGCGAATTTTTCGAAAAACCCAGTTTCCGTCCTATAGTCAAAATGTAAGAATTAGAAATCTTCTGTGGCTCCAAAAAGCATAATAATTCAACAATTTCATTAATATCATCTCTGGTTTGCTTTAGGGAGAAAGAGAGTTTCAAATGAGTATTAGCATTCAAATGGAATTTTTCGAAAAACCCGGTTTTCGTCCAATAATCAAAATGTAAGAATTGGAACGTTTTTCAGGCTGTGAAAAGCATAATAAATCAACATTTTCCTGAAGATCATCTTTGGTATGCTTTGGGGAGGAACTGAGTTTCAAAAGAGTATTAGCATTGAACGCGAATTTTTCGAAAAACCCAGTTTTCGTCTTATAATCAAAATGTAAGAATTAAAACGCTTTTCAGGCTCTGAAACGCTTAAAAATTCAACATTTTCCTGAAGATCATTTCTGGTTCGCTTTGGGGAGATACTGAGTTTCAAATGAGTATCAGCATTGAGCGCGAATTTTTCGAAAAACCCAGTTTTCGTCCTATACTCAAAATGTAAGAATTAAAAATCTTTTGAGGCTCCAAAAAGCATAATAATTCAACATTTTCCTCAAGATCATCTCTGGTTTGCTTTAGGGAGAAATGAGTTTCAAATGAGTATTAGCATTTAACGCGAATTTTTCGAAAAACCCAGTTTTCGTCTTATAATCAAAATGTAAGAATTAAAACTCTTTTTAGGATCTGAAAAGCATAATAATTCAACATTTTCCTGAAGATCATCTCTGGTTTGCTTTGGGGAGAGACCGAGTTTCAAAAGAGTATTAGCATTGAACGCGAATTTTTTGAAAAACCCAGTTTTTGTCCTATAGTCAAAACGTAAGAATTAAAAATCTTTTGAGGGTCCAAGAAGCATAATAATTCAACATTTTCCTGAAGATCATATCTGGTTTGCTTTGGGGAGAGACCGAGTATCAAAAGAGTATTAGCATTGAACACGAATTTTTCGAAAAACCCAGTTTTCGGCCTATAATCAAAATGTAAGAATTAAAACGCTTTTCAGGCTCTGAAACGCTTAAAAATTCAACATTTTCCTGAAGATCATCTCTGGTTCGCTTTGGGGAGATACTGAGTTTCAAATGAGTATCAGCATTGAACGCGAATTTTTCGAAAAACCCAGTTTTCGTCCTATACACAAAATGTAAGAATTAAAAATCTTTTGTGGCTCCAAAAAGCATAATAATTCAACATTTTTCTCAAGATCATCTCTGTTTTGCTTTAGGGAGTAATGAGTTTCAAATGAGTATTAGCATTTAACGCGAATCTTTCGAAAAACCCAGTTTTCATCTTATAATCAAAATGTAAGAATTAAAACTCTTTTTAGGCTCTGAAAAGCATAATAATTCAACATTTTCTTGAAGATCATCTCTGGTTTGGTTTGGGGTGAGACCGAGTATCAAAAGAGTATTATGCATTGAACGCGAATTTTTCGAAAAACCCAGTTTTCGTCCTATAATCAAAATGTAAGAATTAAAACTCTTTTCAGGCTCTGAAACGCTTAAATATTCAACATTTTCCTGAAGATCATCTCTGGTTCGCTTTGGGGAGATACTGAGTTTCATATGAGTATCAGCATTGAACGCGAATTTTTCGAAAAACCCAGTTTTCGTCCTATAATCAAAATGTAAGAATTAAAACTCTTTTCAGGCTCTGAAACGCTTAAATATTCAACATTTTCCTGAAGATCATCTCTGGTTCGCTTTGGGGAGATACTGAGTTTCATATGAGTATCAGCATTGAACGCGAATTTTTCGAAAAACCCAGTTTTCGTCCTATACACAAAATGTATGAATTAGAAATCTTGTGAGGCTCCAAAAAGCATAATAATTCAACATTTTCCTCAAGATCATCTCTGGTTTGCTTTAGGGAGAAATGAGTTTCAAATGAGTATTAGCATTTAACGCGAATTTTTCGAAAAACCCAGTTTTCGTCTTATAATCAAAATGTAAGAATTAAAACTCTTTTTAGGCTCTGAAAAGCATAATAATTCATCATTTTCCTGAAGATCATCTCTGGTTTGCTTTGGGGAGAGACCGAATTTCAAAAGAGTATTAGCATTGAACGCGAATTTTTCGTAAAGCCCAGTTTTCGTCCTATACTCAAAATGTAAGAATTAAAAGTCTTTTCATGCTCTCAAAAGAATAATAATTTAACATTTTCCTGAAGATCATCTCTGGTTTGCTTTTGGGAGAAAAAGAGTTACAAAAGAGTATTAGCATCTAACGCGAATTTTTCGTAAAGCCCAGTTTTCGTACAATAATCAAAATGTAAGAATTAAAACGCTCTCAGGCTCTGAAAAGCATAATAATTAAACATTTTTGTAAAGATCATCTCTGTTTTGCTTTGGGGAGAAGATGAGTTTCAAAAGAGTATTAGCATTTAACGCGATTTTTCAAAAAACCCAGTTTTCGTGCTATAGTCAAAATGTAAGTATTAAATCGCTTTTCAAGCTCTGAAAAGCAAAATAATTAATAATTTTCCTGAAGATCAACTCTGGTTTGCCCTAGAGAGAAAAAAGTTTCAAATGAGTATTAGCATTGAACGCGAATTTTTCGAAAAACCCAGTTTTCGTCCTATAGTCAAAATGAAAGAATTAAAAAGCTTTTCATGCTCTGAAAAGAATAATAATTCAACATTTTCCTGAATATCATCTCTGGTTTGCTTTAGGGAGAAAAAGAGTTACAAAAGAGTATTAGCATCTAACGCGAATTTTTCGCAAAGCCCAGTTTTCGTCCAACAATCAAAATGTAAGACTTAAAACGCTTTTCAGGCTCTGAAAAGCATAATAATTAAACATTTTTTTGAAGATCATCTCTGGTTTGCTTTGGGGAGAAGTTGAGTTTCAAAAGAGTATTAGTATTGAACGCGAATTTTTCGAAAAACCCAGTTTTCGTCCTATGGTCGAAATGCAAGAATTAAAACGATTTTCAGGCTCTGAAAAGCATTAAAAATCAACATTTTCCTGAAGATCTACTGTGGTTTGCGTTAGGGGAAAAAGATTTTCAAATTAGTATTAGCACTGAACACGAATATTTAAAAAAAAAAAAAAAACAGTTTTCTTCGTATAGTCAAAATCTAAGAATTAAAACGCTTTTCAGGCTCTGAAAAGCATAATAATTCAGCACTTTTTTTTTGAAGATCAACTCTGGTTTGCTTTAGGGAGAAAAAGAGTTTCAAAAGAGTATTAGCATTTAACGCGGATTTTTCGTAAAGCCCATTTTTCGTCCAATAATCAAAATGTAAGAATTAAAAGTCTTTTCATGCTCTCAAAAGAATAATAATTTAACATTTTTCTGAAGATCATCTCTGGTTTGCTTTTGGGAGAAAAAGAGTTACAAAAGAGTATTAGCATCTAACGCGAATTTTTCGTAAATCCCAGTTTTCGTACAATAATCAAAATGTAAGAATTAAAACGCTCTCAGGCTCTGAAAAGCATAATAATTAAACATTTTCCTGAAGATCAACTCTGGTTTGCTCTAGAGAGAAAAAAGTTTCAAATGAGTATTAGCATTGAACGCGAATTTTTCGAAAAACCCAGTTTTCATCCTATAGTCAAAATGAAAGAATTAAAAAGCTTTTCATGCTCTGAAAATAATAATAATTCAACATTTTCCTGAATATCATCTCTGGTTTGCTTTAGGGAGAAAAAGAGTTACAAAAGAGTATTAGCATCTAACGCGAATTTTTCGCAAAGCCCAGTTTTCGTCCAATAATCAAAATGTAAGACTTAAAACGCTTTTCAGGCTCTGAAAAGCATAATAATTAAACATTTTTTTGAAGATCATCTCTGGTTTGCTTTGGGGAGAAGTTGAGTTTCAAAAGAGTATTAGTATTGAACGCGAATTTTTCGAAAAACCCAGTTTTCGTCCTATGGTCGAAATGCAAGAATTAAAACGATTTTCAGGCTCTGAAAAGCATTAAAAATCAACATTTTCCTGAAGATCTACTGTGGTTTGCGTTAGGGGAAAAAGATTTTCAAATTAGTATTAGCACTGAACGCGAATATTTAAAAAAAAAAAAAAAAAACAGTTTTCTTCCTATAGTCAAAATCTAAGAATTAAAACGCTTTTCAGGCTCTGAAAAGCATAATAATTCAGCATTTTTTTTTTGAAGATCAACTCTGGTTTGCTTTAGGGAGAAAATGAGTTTCAAAAGAGTATTAGCATTTAACGCGGATTTTTCGTAAAGCCCATTTTTCGTCCAATAATCAAAATGTAAGAATTAAAAGTCTTTTCATGCTCTCAAAAGAATAATAATTTAACATTTTCCTGAAGATCATCTCTGGTTTGCTTTTGGGAGAAAAAGAGTTACAAAAGAGTATTAGCATTTAACGCGAATTTTTCGTAAAGCCCAGTTTTCGTACAATAATCAAAATGTAAGAATTAAAACGCTCTCAGGCTCTGAAAAGCATAATAATTAAACATTTTCCTGAAGATCAACTCTGGTTTGCTCTAGAGAGAAAAAAGTTTCAAATGAGTATTAGCATTGAACGCGAATTTTTCGAAAAACCTAGTTTTCGTCCTATAGTCAAAATGAAAGAATTAAAAAGATTTTCATGCTCTGAAAAGAATAATAATTCAACATTTTCCTGAATATCATCTCCGGTTTGTTTAGGGAGAAAAATGGTTACAATAGAGTATTAGCATCTAACGCGAATTTTTCGCAAAGCCCAGTTTTCGTCCAATAGTCAAAATGTAAGACTTAAAACGCTTTTCATGCTCTGAAAAGCATAATAATTAAACATTTTTTTGAAGATCATCTCTGGTTTGCTTTGGGGAGAAGTTGAGTTTCAAAAGAGTATTAGTATTGAACGCGAATTTTTCGAAAAACCCAGTTTTCGTCCTATGGTCGAAATGCAAGAATTAAAACGATTTTCAGGCTCTGAAAAGCATTAAAAATCAACATTTTCCTGAAGATCTACTGTGGTTTGCGTTAGGGGAAAAAGATTTTCAAATTAGTATTAGCACTGAACGCGAATATTTAAAAAAAAAAAAAAAAAACAGTTTTCTTCCTATAGTCAAAATCTAAGAATTAAAACGCTTTCAGGCTCTGAAAAACATAATAATTCAGCATTTTTTTTTTGAAGATCAACTCTGGTTTGCTTTAGGGAGAAAAAGAGTTACAAAAGAGTATTAGCATTTAACGCGGATTTTTCGTAAAGCCTATTTTTCGTCCAATAATCAAAATGTAAGAATTAAAACGTTTTTCAGGCTCTAAAAAGCATAATAATTCAACATTTTCCTGAAGATCATCTCTGGTTTGCTTTGGGGAGATACTGAGTTTCAAATGAGTATCAGCACTGAACGCGAATTTTTCGAAAAACCTTTTCGTCCTATACACAAAATGTGAGAATTAAAAATCTTTAGAGGCTCCAAAAAGCATAATAATTCAACATTTTCCTCAAGATCATCTCTGGTTTGCTTTAGGGAGAAATGAGTTTCAAATGAGTATTAGCATTTAACGCGAATTTTTCGAAAAACCCAGTTTTCGTCTTATAATCAAAATGTAAGAATTAAAACTCTTTTTAGGCTCTGAAATGCATAATAATTCAACATTTTCCTGAAGATCATCTCTGGTTTGCTTTGGGGAGAGACCGAGTTTCAAGAGAGTATTAGCATTGAACGCGAATTTTTTGAATAACACAGTTTTCGTCCTATAGTCATAACGTAAGAATTAAAAATCTTTTGAGTTTCCAAGAAGCATAATAATTCAACATTTTCCTCAAGATCATCTCTGGTTTGCTTTAGGGAGAAATGAGTTTCAAATGAGTATTATTATTTAACGCGAATTTTTCGAAAAACCCAGTTTTCGTTTTATACTCAAAATGTAAGAATTAAAAATCTTTTCATGCTCTCAAAAGAATAATAATTCAACATTTTCCTGAAGATCATCTATGGTTTGCTTTTGGGAGAAAAAGAGTTACAAAAGAGTATTAGCATCTAACGCGAATTTTTCGTAAAGCCCAGTTTTCGTCTTATAATCAAAATGTAAGAATTAAAACGCTTTTCAGGCTCTGAAAAGCATAATAATTAAACATTTTTGAGAAGATCATCTCTGGTTTGCTTTGGGGAGAAGATGAGTTTCAAAAGAGTATTATCATTTAACGCGATTTTTCAAATAACCCAGTTTTCGTGCTATAGTCAAAATGTAAATATTAAATCGCTTTTCAAGCTCTGAAAAGCAAAAAAATTAAACATTTTCCTGAAGATCATCTCTGGTTTGTATTGGGGAGAAAATGAGTTTCAAAAGAGTAATAGCATTTAACGCAAATTTTTCTTTCGTCCTATAGTCAAAATGTAAGAATTAAAAAGCTTATCCTGCTTTCAAAAGCATAATAATTTAACATTTTCCTAAAGATCATCTCTGGTTTGTTTTAGGGAGAGAAAGAGTTTCAAATGTGTAATAGCATTTAACGCGAATTTTTCGAAAAACCCAGTTTTCGTCCTATAATCAGGCTCTTAAAAGCTTATTAATTCAACATTTTCCTGAATATCATCTCTGGTTTGCTTTGGGGAGAGACCGAGTATCAAAAGAGTATTAGCATTGAACGCGAATTTTTCAAAAAACCCAGTTTTCGTCCTATAGTCAAAATGTAAGAATTAAAAATTTTTTGAGGCTTCAAAAAGCATAATATTTCTCCATTTTAATGAAGATCATCTCTGGTTTTCTTTGGGGAGAGACCGAGTATCAAAAGAGTATTAGCATTGAACGCGAAATTTTCAAAAAACTCAGTTTTCATTTTATAGTCAAAATGTAAGAATTAAAAATTTTTTTGAGGCTCCAAAAAGCATAATAATTCAACATTTTCCTGAAGAACATCTCTGGTTTGCTTTGGGGAGAGATCGAGTATCAAAAGAGTATCAGCATTGAACGCGAATTTTTCGAAAAACCCAGTTTCCGTCCTATAGTCAACATGTAAGAATTAGAAATCTTCTGTGGCTCCAAAAAGCATAATAATTCAACAATTTCGTTATTATCATCTCTGGTTTGCTTTAGGGAGAAAGAGAGTTTCAAATGAGTATTAGCATTGAAAGGGAATTTTTCGAAAAACACAGTTTTCGTCCTATAATCAAAATGTAAGAATTAAAACGCTTTTCAGGCTCTGAAAAGCATAATAATTAAACATTTTTTTGAAGATCATCTCTGGTTTGCTTTGGGGAGAAGTTGAGTTTCAAAAGAGTATTAGTATTGAACGCGAATTTTTCGAAAAACCCAGTTTTCGTCCTATGGTCGAAATGCAAGAATTAAAACGATTTTCAGGCTCTGAAAAGCATTAAAAATCAACATTTTCCTGAAGATCTACTGTGGTTTGCGTTAGGGAAAAAAGATTTTCAAATTAGTATTAGCACTGAACACGAATATTTAAAAAAAAAAAAAAAACAGTTTTCTTCGTATAGTCAAAATCTAAGAATTAAAACGCTTTTCAGGCTCTGAAAAGCATAATAATTCAGCATTTTTTTTTTGAAGATCAACTCTGGTTTGCTTTAGGGAGAAAAAGAGTTTCAAAAGAGTATTAGCATTTAACGCGGATTTTTCGTAAAGCCCATTTTTCGTCCAATAATCAAAATGTAAGAATTAAAAGTCTTTTCATGCTCTCAAAAGAATAATAATTTAACATTTTTCTGAAGATCATCTCTGGTTTGCTTTTGGGAGAAAAAGAGTTACAAAAGAGTATTAGCATCTAACGCGAATTTTTCGTAAATCCCAGTTTTCGTACAATAATCAAAATGTAAGAATTAAAACGCTCTCAGGCTCTGAAAAGCATAATAATTAAACATTTTCCTGAAGATCAACTCTGGTTTGCTCTAGAGAGAAAAAAGTTTCAAATGAGTATTAGCATTGAACGCGAATTTTTCGAAAAACCCAGTTTTCATCCTATAGTCAAAATGAAAGAATTAAAAAGCTTTTCATGCTCTGAAAAGAATAATAATTCAACATTTTCCTGAATATCATCTCTGGTTTGCTTTAGGGAGAAAAAGAGTTACAAAAGAGTATTAGCTTCTAACGCGAATTTTTCGCAAAGCCCAGTTTTCGTCCAATAATCAAAATGTAAGACTTAAAACGCTTTTCAGGCTCTGAAAAGCATAATAATTAAACATTTTTTTGAAGATCATCTCTGGTTTGCTTTGGGGAGAAGTTGAGTTTCAAAAGAGTATTAGTATTGAACGCGAATTTTTCGAAAAACCCAGTTTTCGTCCTATTGTCGAAATGCAAGAATTAAAACGATTTTCAGGCTCTGAAAAGCATTAAAAATCAACATTTTCCTGAAGATCTACTGTGGTTTGCGTTAGGGGAAAAAGATTTTCAAATTAGTATTAGCACTGAACGCGAATATTTAAAAAAAAAAAAAAAAAACAGTTTTCTTCCTATAGTCATAATCTAAGAATTAAAACGCTTTTCAGGCTCTGAAAAGCATAATAATTCAGCATTTTTTTTTTGAAGATCAACTCTGGTTTGCTTTAGAGAGAAAATGAGTTTCAAAAGAGTATTAGCATTTAACGCGGATTTTTCGTAAAGCCCATTTTTCGTCCAATAATCAAAATGTAAGAATTAAAAGTCTTTTCATGCTCTCAAAAGAATAATAATTTAACATTTTCCTGAAGATCATCTCTGGTTTGCTTTTGGGAGAAAAAGAGTTACAAAAGAGTATTAGCATTTAACGCGAATTTTTCGTAAAGCCCAGTTTTCGTACAATAATCAAAATGTAAGAATTAAAACGCTCTCAGGCTCTGAAAAGCATAATAATTAAACATTTTCCTGAAGATCAACTCTGGTTTGCTCTAGAGAGAAAAAAGTTTCAAATGAGTATTAGCATTGAACGCGAATTTTTCGAAAAACCTAGTTTTCGTCCTATAGTCAAAATGAAAGAATTAAAAAGATTTTCATGCTCTGAAAAGAATAATAATTCAACATTTTCCTGAATATCATCTCTGGTTTGTTTAGGGAGAAAAATAGTTACAATAGAGTATTAGCATCTAACGCGAATTTTTCGCAAAGCCCAGTTTTCGTCCAATAATCAAAATGTAAGACTTAAAACGCTTTTCTTGCTCTGAAAAGCATAATAATTAAACATTTTTTTGAAGATCATCTCTGGTTTGCTTTGGGGAGAAGTTGAGTTTCAAAAGAGTATTAGTATTGAACGCGAATTTTTCGAAAAACCCAGTTTTCGTCCTATGGTCGAAATGCAAGATTTAAAACGATTTTCAGGCTCTGAAAAGCATTAAAAATCAACATTTTCCTGAAGATCTACTGTGGTTTGCGTTAGGGGAAAAAGATTTTCAAATTAGTATTAGCACTGAACGCGAATATTTAAAAAAAAAAAAAAAAAAACAGTTTTCTTCCTATAGTCAAAATCTAAGAATTAAAACGCTTTCAGGCTCTGAAAAACATAATAATTCAGCATTTTTTTTTTGAAGATCAACTCTGGTTTGCTTTAGGGAGAAAAAGAGTTACAAAAGAGTATTAGCATTTAACGCGGATTTTTCGTAAAGCCTATTTTTCGTCCAATAATCAAAATGTAAGAATTAAAACGTTTTTCAGGCTCTAAAAAGCATAATAATTCAACATTTTCCTGAAGATCATCTCTGGTTTGCTTTGGGGAGATACTGAGTTTCAAATGAGTATCAGCACTGAACGCGAATTTTTCGAAAAACCTTTTCGTCCTATACACAAAATGTGAGAATTAAAAATCTTTTGAGGCTCCAAAAAGCATAATAATTCAACATTTTCCTCAAGATCATCTCTGGTTTGCTTTAGGGAGAAATGAGTTTCAAATGAGTATTAGCATTTAACGCGAATTTTTCGAAAAACCCAGTTTTCGTCTTATAATCAAAATGTAAGAATTAAAACTCTTTTTAGGCTCTGAAATGCATAATAATTCAACATTTTCCTGAAGATCATCTCTGGTTTGCTTTGGGGAGAGACCGAGTTTCAAGAGAGTATTAGCATTGAACGCGAATTTTTTGAATAACACAGTTTTCGTCCTATAGTCATAACGTAAGAATTAAAAATCTTTTGAGTTTCCAAGAAGCATAATAATTCAACATTTTCCTCAAGATCATCTCTGGTTTGCTTTAGGGAGAAATGAGTTTCAAATGAGTATTATCATTTAACGCGAATTTTTCGAAAAACCCAGTTTTCGTTTTATACTCAAAATGTAAGAATTAAAAATCTTTTCATGCTCTCAAAAGAATAATAATTCAACATTTTCCTGAAGATCATCTATGGTTTGCTTTTGGGAGAAAAAGAGTTACAAAAGAGTATTAGCATCTAACGCGAATTTTTCGTAAAGCCCAGTTTTCGTCTTATAATCAAAATGTAAGAATTAAAACGCTTTTCAGGCTCTGAAAAGCATAATAATTAAACATTTTTGAGAAGATCATCTCTGGTTTGCTTTGGGGAGAAGATGAGTTTCAAAAGAGTATTATCATTTAACGCGATTTTTCAAATAACCCAGTTTTCGTGCTATAGTCAAAATGTAAGAATTAAAAAGCTTATCCTGCTTTGAAAAGCATAATAATTTAACATTTTCCTAAAGATCATCTCTGGTTTGTTTTAGGGAGAGAAAGAGTTTCAAATGTGTAATAGCATTTAACGCGAATTTTTCGAAAAACCCAGTTTTCGTCCTATAATCAGGCTCTGAAAAGCTTATTAATTCAACATTTTCCTGAATATCATCTCTGGTTTGCTTTGGGGAGAGACCGAGTATCAAAAGAGTATTAGCATTGAACGCGAATTTTTCGAAAAACCCAGTTTTCGTCCTATAGTCAAAATGTAAGAATTAAAAATTTTTTGAGGCTTCAAAAAGCATAATATTTCTCCATTTTAATGAAGATCATCTCTGGTTTTCTTTGGGGAGAGACCGAGTATCAAAAGAGTATTAGCATTGAACGCGAAATTTTCAAAAAACTCAGTTTTCGTCCTATAGTCAAAATGTAAGAATTAAAAATTTTTTGAGGCTCCAAAAAGCATAATAATTCAACATTTTCCTGAAGATCATCTCTGGTTTGCTTTGGGGAGAGATCGAGTATCAAAAGAGTATCAGCATTGAACGCGAATTTTTCGAAAAACCCAGTTTCCGTCCTATAGTCAACATGTAAGAATTAGAAATCTTCTGTGGCTCCAAAAAGCATAATAATTCAACAATTTCGTTATTATCATCTCTGGTTTGCTTTAGGGAGAAAGAGAGTTTCAAATGAGTATTAGCATTGAAAGGGAATTTTTCGAAAAACACAGTTTTCGTCCTATAATCAAAATGTAAGAATTAAAACGCTTTTCAGGCTCTGAAACGCTTAAAAATTCAACATTTTCCTGAAGATCATCTCTGGTTCGCTTTGGGGAGATACTGAGTTTCAAAAGAGTATTAGCATTGAACGCGAATTTTTCGAAAAACCCAGTTTCCGTCCTATAGTCAAAATGTAAGAATTAGAAATCTTCTGTGGCTCCAAAAAGCATAATAATTCAACAATTTCGTTAATATCATCTCTGGTTTGCTTTAGGGAGAAAGAGAGTTTCAAATGAGTATTAGCATTGAAAGGGAATTTTTCGAAAAACCCGGTTTTCGTCCTATAATCAAAATGTAAGAATTGGAACGTTTTTCAGGCTGTGAAAAGCATAATAAATCAACATTTTCCTGAAGATCATCTTTGGTTTGCTTTGGGGAGAAACTGAGTTTCAAAAGAGTATTAGCATTGAACGCGAATTTTTCGAAAAACCCAGTTTTCGTCCTATAATCAAAATGTAAGAATTAAAACGCTTTTCAGGCTCTGAAACGCTTAAAAATTCAACATTTTCCTGAAGATCATCTCTGGTTCGCTTTGGGGAGATACTGAGTTTTAAATGAGTATCAGCATTGAGCGCGAATTTTTCGAAAAACCCAGTTTTCGTCCTATACTCAAAATGTAAGAATTAAAAATCTTTTGAGGCTCCAAAAAGCATAATAATTCAACATTTTTATCAAAATCATCTCTGGTTTGCTTTAGGGAGAAATGAGTTTCAAATGAGTATTAGCATTTAACGCGAATTTTTCGAAAAACCCAGTTTTCGTCTTATAATCAAAATGTAAGAATTAAAACTCTTTTTAGGATCTGAAAAGCATAATAATTCAACATTTTCCTGAAGATCATCTCTGGTTTGCTTTGGGGAGAGACCGAGTTTCAAAAGAGTATTAGCATTGAACGCAAATTTTTTGAAAAACCCAGTTTTTGTCCTATAGTCAAAACGTAAGAATTAAAAATCTTTTGAGGGTCCAAGAAGCATAATAATTCAACATTTTCCTGATGATCATATCTGGTTTGCTTTGGGGTGAGACCGAGTATCAAAAGAGTACTAGCATTGAACACGAATTTTTCGAAAAACCCAGTTTTCGGCCTATAATCAAAATGTAAGAATTAAAACGCTTTTCAGGCTCTGAAACGCTTAAAAATTCAACATTTTCCTGAAGATCATCTCTGGTTCGCTTTGGGGAGATACTGAGTTTCAAATGAGTATCAGCATTGAACGCGAATTTTTCGAAAAACCCAGTTTTCGTCCTATACACAAAATGTAAGAATTAAAAATCTTTTGTGGCTCCAAAAAGCATAATAATTCAACATTTTTCTCAAGATCATCTCTGTTTTGCTTTAGGGAGAAATGAGTTTCAAATGAGTATTAGCATTTAACGCGAATCTTTCGAAAAACCCAGTTTTCATCTTATAATCAAAATGTAAGAATTAAAACTCTTTTTAGGCTCTGAAAAGCATAATAATTCAACATTTTCCTGAAGATCATCTCTGGTTTGGTTTGGGGTGAGACCGAGTATCAAAAGAGTATTATGCATTGAACGCGAATTTTTCGAAAAACCCAGTTTTCGTCCTATAATCAAAATGTAAGAATTAAAACTCTTTTCAGGCTCTGAAACGCTTAAATATTCAACATTTTCCTGAAGATCATCTCTGGTTCGCTTTGGGGAGATACTGAGTTTCATATGAGTATCAGCATTGAACGCGAATTTTTCGAAAAACCCAGTTTTCGTCCTATACACAAAATGTAAGAATTAGAAATCTTGTGAGGCTCCAAAAAGCATAATAATTCAACATTTTCCTCAAGATCATCTCTGGTTTGCTTTAGGGAGAAATGAGTTTCAAATGAGTATTAGCATTTAACGCGAATTTTTCGAAAAACCCAGTTTTCGTCTTATAATCAAAATGTAAGAATTAAAACTCTTTTTAGGCTCTGAAAAGCATAATAATTCATCATTTTCCTAAAGATCATCTCTGGTTTGCTTTGGGGAGAGACCGAATTTCAAAAGAGTATTAGCATTGAACGCGAATTTTTCCTAAAGCCCAGTTTTCGTCCTATACTCAAAATGTAAGAATTAAAAGTCTTTTCATGCTCTCAAAAGAATAATAATTTAACATTTTCCTGAAGAAAATCTCTGGTTTGCTTTTGGGAGAAAAAGAGTTACAAAAGAGTATTAGCATCTAACGCGAATTTTTCGTAAAGCCCAGTTTTCGTACAATAATCAAAATGTAAGAATTAAAACGCTCTCAGGCTCTGAAAAGCATAATAATTAAACATTTTTGTAAAGATCATCTCTGGTTTGCTTTGGGGAGAAGATGAGTTTCAAAAGAGTATTAGCATTTAACGCGATTTTTCAAAAAACCCAGTTTTCGTGCTATAGTCAAAATGTAAGTATTAAATCGCTTTTCAAGCTCTGAAAAGCAAAATAATTAATAATTTTCCTGAAGATCAACTCTGGTTTGCTCTAGAGAGAAAAAAGTTTCAAATGAGTATTAGCATTGAACGCGAATTTTTCGAAAAACCCAGTTTTCGTCCTATAGTCAAAATGAAAGAATTAAAAAGCTTTTCATGCTCTGAAAAGAATAATAATTCAACATTTTCCTGAATATCATCTCTGGTTTGCTTTAGGGAGAAAAAGAGTTACAAAAGAGTATTAGCATCTAACGCGAATTTTTCGCAAAGCCCAGTTTTCGTCCAATAATCAAAATGTAAGATTTAAAACGCTTTTCAGGCTCTGAAAAGCATAATAATTAAACATTTTTTTGAAGATCATCTCTGGTTTGCTTTGGGGAGAAGTTGAGTTTCAAAAGAATATTAGTATTGAACGCGAATTTTTCGAAAAACCCAGTTTTCGTCCTATGGTCGAAATGCAAGAATTAAAACGATTTTCAGGCTCTGAAAAGCATTAAAAATCAACATTTTCCTGAAGATCTACTGTGGTTTGCGTTAGGGGAAAAAGATTTTCAAATTAGTATTAGCACTGAACGCGAATATTTAAAAAAAAAAAAAAAAACAGTTTTCTTCCTATAGTCAAAATCTAAGAATTAAAACGCTTTTCAGGCTCTGAAAAGCATAATAATTCAGCATTTTTTTTTTGAAGATCAACTCTGGTTTGCTTTAGGGAGAAAAAGAGTTTCAAAAGAGTATTAGCATTTAACGCGGATTTTTCGTAAAGCCCATTTCTCGTCCAATAATCAAAATGTAAGAATTAAAAGTCTTTTCATGCTCTCAAAAGAATAATAATTTAACATTTTTCTGAAGATCATCTCTGGTTTGCTTTAGGGAGAAAAAGAGTTACAAAAGAGTATTAGCATCTAACGCGAATTTTTCGTAAATCCCAGTTTTCGTACAATAATCAAAATGTAAGAATTAAAACGCTCTCAGGCTCTGAAAAGCATAATAATTAAACATTTTCCTGAAGATCAACTCTGGTTTGCTCTAGAGAGAAAAAAGTTTCAAATGAGTATTAGCATTGAACGCGAATTTTTCGAAAAACCCAGTTTTCGTCCTATAGTCAAAATGAAAGAATTAAAAAGCTTTTCATGCTCTGAAAAGAATAATAATTCAACGGATTTTTCGTAAAGCCCATTTTTCGTCCAATAATCAAAATGTAAGAATTAAAAGTCTTTTCATGCTCTCAAAAGAATAATAATTTAACATTTTTCTGAAGATCATCTCTGGTTTGCTTTTGGGAGAAAAAGAGTTACAAAAGAGTATTAGAATCTAACGCGAATTTTTCGTAAATCCCAGTTTTCGTACAATAATCAAAATGTAAGAATTAAAACGCTCTCAGGCTCTGAAAAGCATAATAATTAAACATTTTCCTGAAGATCAACTCTGGTTTGTATTGGGGAGAAAATGAGTTTCAAAAGAGTAATAGCATTTAACGCAAATTTTTTTTTCGTCCTATAGTCAAAATGTAAGAATTAAAAAGCTTATCCTGCTTTCAAAAGCATAATAATTTAACATTTTCCTAAAGATCATCTCTGGTTTGTTTTAGGGAGAGAAAGAGTTTCAAATGTGTAATAGCATTTAACGCGAATTTTTCGAAAAACCCAGTTTTCGTCCTATAATCAGGCTCTGAAAAGCTTATTAATTCAACATTTTCCTGAATATCATCTCTGGTTTGCTTTGGGGAGAGACCGAGTATCAAAAGAGTATTAGCATTGAACGCGAATTTTTCGAAAAACCCAGTTTTCGTCCTATAGTCAAAATGTAAGAATTAAAAATTTTTTGAGGCTTCAAAAAGCATAATATTTCTCCATTTTAATGAAGATCATCTCTGGTTTTCTTTGGGGAGTGACCGAGTATCAAAAGAGTATTAGCATTGAACGCGAAATTTTCAAAAAACTCAGTTTTCGTCCTATAGTCAAAATGTAAGAATTAAAAATTTTTTTGAGGCTCCAAAAAGCATAATAATTCAACATTTTCCTGAAGAACATCTCTGGTTTGCTTTGGGGAGAGATCGAGTATCAAAAGAGTATCAGCATTGAACGCGAATTTTTCGAAAAACCCAGTTTCCGTCCTATAGTCAACATGTAAGAATTAGAAATCTTCTGTGGCTCCAAAAAGCATAATAATTCAACAATTTCGTTATTATCATCTCTGGTTTGCTTTAGGGAGAAAGAGAGTTTCAAATGAGTATTAGCATTGAAAGGGAATTTTTCGAAAAACACAGTTTTCGTCCTATAATCAAAATGTAAGAATTAAAACGCTTTTCAGGCTCTGAAAAGCATAATAATTAAACATTTTTTTGAAGATCATCTCTGGTTTGCTTTGGGGAGAAGTTGAGTTTCAAAAGAGTATTAGTATTGAACGCGAATTTTTCGAAAAACCCAGTTTTCGTCCTATGGTCGAAATGCAAGAATTAAAACGATTTTCAGGCTCTGAAAAGCATTAAAAATCAACATTTTCCTGAAGATCTACTGTGGTTTGCGTTAGGGGAAAAAGATTTTCAAATTAGTATTAGCACTGAACACGAATATTTAAAAAAAAAAAAAAAACAGTTTTCTTCGTATAGTCAAAATCTAAGAATTAAAACGCTTTTCAGGCTCTGAAAAGCATAATAATTCAGCATTTTTTTTTTGAAGATCAACTCTGGTTTGCTTTAGGGAGAAAAAGAGTTTCAAAAGAGTATTAGCATTTAACGCGGATTTTTCGTAAAGCCCATTTTTCGTCCAATAATCAAAATGTAAGAATTAAAAGTCTTTTCATGCTCTCAAAAGAATAATAATTTAACATTTTTCTGAAGATCATCTCTGGTTTGCTTTAGGGAGAAAAAGAGTTACAAAAGAGTATTAGCATCTAACGCGAATTTTTCGTAAATCCCAGTTTTCGTACAATAATCAAAATGTAAGAATTAAAACGCTCTCAGGCTCTGAAAAGCATAATAATTAAACATTTTCCTGAAGATCAACTCTGGTTTGCTCTAGAGAGAAAAAAGTTTCAAATGAGTATTAGCATTGAACGCGAATTTTTCGAAAAACCCAGTTTTCATCCTATAGTCAAAATGAAAGAATTAAAAAGCTTTTCATGCTCTGAAAAGAATAATAATTCAACATTTTCCTGAATATCATCTCTGGTTTGCTTTAGGGAGAAAAAGAGTTACAAAAGAGTATTAGCATCTAACGCGAATTTTTCGCAAAGCCCAGTTTTCGTCCAATAATCAAAATGTAAGACTTAAAACGCTTTTCAGGCTCTGAAAAGCATAATAATTAAACATTTTTTTGAAGATCATCTCTGGTTTGCTTTGGGGAGAAGTTGAGTTTCAAAAGAGTATTAGTATTGAACGCGAATTTTTCGAAAAACCCAGTTTTCGTCCTATGGTCGAAATGCAAGAATTAAAACGATTTTCAGGCTCTGAAAAGCATTAAAAATCAACATTTTCCTGAAGATCTACTGTGGTTTGCGTTAGGGGAAAAAGATTTTCAAATTAGTATTAGCACTGAACGCGAATATTTAAAAAAAAAAAAAAAAAACAGTTTTCTTCCTATAGTCATAATCTAAGAATTAAAACGCTTTTCAGGCTCTGAAAAGCATAATAATTCAGCATTTTTTTTTTGAAGATCAACTCTGGTTTGCTTTAGAGAGAAAATGAGTTTCAAAAGAGTATTAGCATTTAACGCGGATTTTTCGTAAAGCCCATTTTTCGTCCAATAATCAAAATGTAAGAATTAAAAGTCTTTTCATGCTCTCAAAAGAATAATAATTTAACATTTTCCTGAAGATCATCTCTGGTTTGCTTTTGGGAGAAAAAGAGTTACAAAAGAGTATTAGCATTTAACGCGAATTTTTCGTAAAGCCCAGTTTTCGTACAATAATCAAAATGTAAGAATTAAAACGCTCTCAAGCTCTGAAAAGCATAATAATTAAACATTTTCCTGAAGATCAACTCTGGTTTGCTCTAGAGAGAAAAAAGTTTCAAATGAGTATTAGCATTGAACGCGAATTTTTCGAAAAACCTAGTTTTCGTCCTATAGTCAAAATGAAAGAATTAAAAAGATTTTCATGCTCTGAAAAGAATAATAATTCAACATTTTCCTGAATATCATCTCTGGTTTGTTTAGGGAGAAAAATAGTTACAATAGAGTATTAGCATCTAACGCGAATTTTTCGCAAAGCCCAGTTTTCGTCCAATAATCAAAATGTAAGACTTAAAACGCTTTTCAGGCTCTGAAAAGCATAATAATTAAACATTTTTTTGAAGATCATCTCTGGTTTGCTTTGGGGAGAAGTTGAGTTTCAAAAGAGTATTAGTATTGAACGCGAATTTTTCGAAAAACCCAGTTTTCGTCCTATGGTCGAAATGCAAGAATTAAAACGATTTTCAGGCTCTGAAAAGCATTAAAAATCAACATTTTCCTGAAGATCTACTGTGGTTTGCGTTAGGGGAAAAAGATTTTCAAATTAGTATTAGCACTGAACGCGAATATTTAAAAAAAAAAAAAAAAAAAAAAAAACAGTTTTCTTCCTATAGTCAAAATCTAAGAATTAAAACGCTTTCAGGCTCTGAAAAACATAATAATTCAGCATTTTTTTTTTGAAGATCAACTCTGGTTTGCTTTAGGGAGAAAAAGAGTTACAAAAGAGTATTAGCATTTAACGCGGATTTTTCGTAAAGCCTATTTTTCGTCCAATAATCAAAATGTAAGAATTAAAACGTTTTTCAGGCTCTAAAAAGCATAATAATTCAACATTTTCCTGAAGATCATCTCTGGTTTGCTTTGGGGAGATACTGAGTTTCAAATGAGTATCAGCACTGAACGCGAATTTTTCGAAAAACCTTTTCGTCCTATACACAAAATGTGAGAATTAAAAATCTTTTGAGGCTCCAAAAAGCATAATAATTCAACATTTTCCTCAAGATCATCTCTGGTTTGCTTTAGGGTGAAATGAGTTTCAAATGAGTATTAGCATTTAACGCGAATTTTTCGAAAAACCCAGTTTTCGTCTTATAATCAAAATGTAAGAATTAAAACTCTTTTTAGGCTCTGAAATGCATAATAATTCAACATTATCCTGAAGATCATCTCTGGTTTGCTTTGGGGAGAGACCGAGTTTCAAGAGAGTATTAGCATTGAACGCGAATTTTTTGAATAACACAGTTTTCGTCCTATAGTCATAACGTAAGAATTAAAAATCTTTTGAGTTTCCAAGAAGCATAATAATTCAACATTTTCCTCAAGATCATCTCTGGTTTGCTTTAGGGAGAAATGAGTTTCAAATGAGTATTATCATTTAACGCGAATTTTTCGAAAAACCCAGTTTTCGTTTTATACTCAAAATGTAAGAATTAAAAATCTTTTCATGCTCTCAAAAGAATAATAATTCAACATTTTCCTGAAGATCATCTATGGTTTGCTTTTGGGAGAAAAAGAGTTACAAAAGAGTATTAGCATCTAACGCGAATTTTTCGTAAAGCCCAGTTTTCGTCTTATAATCAAAATGTAAGAATTAAAACGCTTTTCAGGCTCTGAAAAGCATAATAATTAAACATTTTTGAGAAGATCATCTCTGGTTTGCTTTGGGGAGAAGATGAGTTTCAAAAGAGTATTATCATTTAACGCGATTTTTCAAATAACCCAGTTTTCGTGCTATAGTCAAAATGTAAGAATTAAAAAGCTTATCCTGCTTTGAAAAGCATAATAATTTAACATTTTCCTAAAGATCATCTCTGGTTTGTTTTAGGGAGAGAAAGAGTTTCAAATGTGTAATAGCATTTAACGCGAATTTTTCGAAAAACCCAGTTTTCGTCCTATAATCAGGCTCTGAAAAGCTTATTAATTCAACATTTTCCTGAATATCATCTCAGGTTTGCTTTGGGGAGAGACCGAGTATCAAAAGAGTATTAGCATTGAACGCGAATTTTTCGAAAAACCCAGTTTTCGTCCTATAGTCAAAATGTAAGAATTAAAAATTTTTTGAGGCTTCAAAAAGCATAATATTTCTCCATTTTAATGAAGATCATCTCTGGTTTTCTTTGGGGAGAGACCGAGTATCAAAAGAGTATTAGCATTGAACGCGAAATTTTCAAAAAACTCAGTTTTCGTCCTATAGTCAAAATGTAAGAATTAAAAATTTTTTGAGGCTCCAAAAAGCATAATAATTCAACATTTTCCTGAAGATCATCTCTGGTTTGCTTTGGGGAGAGATCGAGTATCAAAAGAGTATCAGCATTGAACGCGAATTTTTCGAAAAACCCAGTTTCCGTCCTATAGTCAACATGTAAGAATTAGAAATCTTCTGTGGCTCCAAAAAGCATAATAATTCAACAATTTCGTTATTATCATCTCTGGTTTGCTTTAGGGAGAAAGAGAGTTTCAAATGAGTATTAGCATTGAAAGGGAATTTTTCGAAAAACACAGTTTTCGTCCTATAATCAAAATGTAAGAATTAAAACGCTTTTCAGGCTCTGAAACGCTTAAAAATTCAACATTTTCCTGAAGATCATCTCTGGTTCGCTTTGGGGAGATACTGAGTTTCAAAAGAGTATTAGCATTGAACGCGAATTTTTCGAAAAACCCAGTTTCCGTCCTATAGTCAAAATGTAAGAATTAGAAATCTTCTGTGGCTCCAAAAAGCATAATAATTCAACAATTTCGTTAATATCATCTCTGGTTTGCTTTAGGGAGAAAGAGAGTTTCAAATGAGTATTAGCATTGAAAGGGAATTTTTCGAAAAACCCGGTTTTCGTCCTATAATCAAAATGTAAGAATTGGAACGTTTTTCAGGCTGTGAAAAGCATAATAAATCAACATTTTCCTGAAGATCATCTTTGGTTTGCTTTGGGGAGAAACTGAGTTTCAAAAGAGTATTAGCATTGAACGCGAATTTTTCGAAAAACCCAGTTTTCGTCCTATAATCAAAATGTAAGAATTAAAACGCTTTTCAGGCTCTGAAACGCTTAAAAATTCAACATTTTCCTGAAGATCATCTCTGGTTCGCTTTGGGGAGATACTGAGTTTTAAATGAGTATCAGCATTGAGCGCGAATTTTTCGAAAAACCCAGTTTTCGTCCTATACTCAAAATGTAAGAATTAAAAATCTTTTGAGGCTCCAAAAAGCATAATAATTCAACATTTTTATCAAAATCATCTCTGGTTTGCTTTAGGGAGAAATGAGTTTCAAATGAGTATTAGCATTTAACGCGAATTTTTCGAAAAACCCAGTTTTCGTCTTATAATCAAAATGTAAGAATTAAAACTCTTTTTAGGATCTGAAAAGCATAATAATTCAACATTTTCCTGAAGATCATCTCTGGTTTGCTTTGGGGAGAGACCGAGTTTCAAAAGAGTATTAGCATTGAACGCAAATTTTTTGAAAAACCCAGTTTTTGTCCTATAGTCAAAACGTAAGAATTAAAAATCTTTTGAGGGTCCAAGAAGCATAATAATTCAACATTTTCCTGATGATCATATCTGGTTTGCTTTGGGGTGAGACCGAGTATCAAAAGAGTACTAGCATTGAACACGAATTTTTCGAAAAACCCAGTTTTCGGCCTATAATCAAAATGTAAGAATTAAAACGCTTTTCAGGCTCTGAAACGCTTAAAAATTCAACATTTTCCTGAAGATCATCTCTGGTTCGCTTTGGGGAGATACTGAGTTTCAAATGAGTATCAGCATTGAACGCGAATTTTTCGAAAAACCCAGTTTTCGTCCTATACACAAAATGTAAGAATTAAAAATCTTTTGTGGCTCCAAAAAGCATAATAATTCAACATTTTTCTCAAGATCATCTCTGTTTTGCTTTAGGGAGAAATGAGTTTCAAATGAGTATTAGCATTTAACGCGAATCTTTCGAAAAACCCAGTTTTCATCTTATAATCAAAATGTAAGAATTAAAACTCTTTTTAGGCTCTGAAAAGCATAATAATTCAACATTTTCCTGAAGATCATCTCTGGTTTGGTTTGGGGTGAGACCGAGTATCAAAAGAGTATTATGCATTGAACGCGAATTTTTCGAAAAACCCAGTTTTCGTCCTATAATCAAAATGTAAGAATTAAAACTCTTTTCAGGCTCTGAAACGCTTAAATATTCAACATTTTCCTGAAGATCATCTCTGGTTCGCTTTGGGGAGATACTGAGTTTCATATGAGTATCAGCATTGAACGCGAATTTTTCGAAAAACCCAGTTTTCGTCCTATACACAAAATGTAAGAATTAGAAATCTTGTGAGGCTCCAAAAAGCATAATAATTCAACATTTTCCTCAAGATCATCTCTGGTTTGCTTTAGGGAGAAATGAGTTTCAAATGAGTATTAGCATTTAACGCGAATTTTTCGAAAAACCCAGTTTTCGTCTTATAATCAAAATGTAAGAATTAAAACTCTTTTTAGGCTCTGAAAAGCATAATAATTCATCATTTTCCTAAAGATCATCTCTGGTTTGCTTTGGGGAGAGACCGAATTTCAAAAGAGTATTAGCATTGAACGCGAATTTTTCGTAAAGCCCAGTTTTCGTCCTATACTCAAAATGTAAGAATTAAAAGTCTTTTCATGCTCTCAAAAGAATAATAATTTAACATTTTCCTGAAGAAAATCTCTGGTTTGCTTTTGGGAGAAAAAGAGTTACAAAAGAGTATTAGCATCTAACGCGAATTTTTCGTAAAGCCCAGTTTTCGTACAATAATCAAAATGTAAGAATTAAAACGCTCTCAGGCTCTGAAAAGCATAATAATTAAACATTTTTGTAAAGATCATCTCTGGTTTGCTTTGGGGAGAAGATGAGTTTCAAAAGAGTATTAGCATTTAACGCGATTTTTCAAAAAACCCAGTTTTCGTGCTATAGTCAAAATGTAAGTATTAAATCGCTTTTCAAGCTCTGAAAAGCAAAATAATTAATAATTTTCCTGAAGATCAACTCTGGTTTGCTCTAGAGAGAAAAAAGTTTCAAATGAGTATTAGCATTGAACGCGAATTTTTCGAAAAACCCAGTTTTCGTCCTATAGTCAAAATGAAAGAATTAAAAAGCTTTTCATGCTCTGAAAAGAATAATAATTCAACATTTTCCTGAATATCATCTCTGGTTTGCTTTAGGGAGAAAAAGAGTTACAAAAGAGTATTAGCATCTAACGCGAATTTTTCGCAAAGCCCAGTTTTCGTCCAATAATCAAAATGTAAGATTTAAAACGCTTTTCAGGCTCTGAAAAGCATAATAATTAAACATTTTTTTGAAGATCATCTCTGGTTTGCTTTGGGGAGAAGTTGAGTTTCAAAAGAATATTAGTATTGAACGCGAATTTTTCGAAAAACCCAGTTTTCGTCCTATGGTCGAAATGCAAGAATTAAAACGATTTTCAGGCTCTGAAAAGCATTAAAAATCAACATTTTCCTGAAGATCTACTGTGGTTTGCGTTAGGGGAAAAAGATTTTCAAATTAGTATTAGCACTGAACGCGAATATTTAAAAAAAAAAAAAAAAACAGTTTTCTTCCTATAGTCAAAATCTAAGAATTAAAACGCTTTTCAGGCTCTGAAAAGCATAATAATTCAGCATTTTTTTTTTGAAGATCAACTCTGGTTTGCTTTAGGGAGAAAAAGAGTTTCAAAAGAGTATTAGCATTTAACGCGGATTTTTCGTAAAGCCCATTTCTCGTCCAATAATCAAAATGTAAGAATTAAAAGTCTTTTCATGCTCTCAAAAGAATAATAATTTAACATTTTTCTGAAGATCATCTCTGGTTTGCTTTAGGGAGAAAAAGAGTTACAAAAGAGTATTAGCATCTAACGCGAATTTTTCGTAAATCCCAGTTTTCGTACAATAATCAAAATGTAAGAATTAAAACGCTCTCAGGCTCTGAAAAGCATAATAATTAAACATTTTCCTGAAGATCAACTCTGGTTTGCTCTAGAGAGAAAAAAGTTTCAAATGAGTATTAGCATTGAACGCGAATTTTTCGAAAAACCCAGTTTTCGTCCTATAGTCAAAATGAAAGAATTAAAAAGCTTTTCATGCTCTGAAAAGAATAATAATTCAACGGATTTTTCGTAAAGCCCATTTTTCGTCCAATAATCAAAATGTAAGAATTAAAAGTCTTTTCATGCTCTCAAAAGAATAATAATTTAACATTTTTCTGAAGATCATCTCTGGTTTGCTTTTGGGAGAAAAAGAGTTACAAAAGAGTATTAGAATCTAACGCGAATTTTTCGTAAATCCCAGTTTTCGTACAATAATCAAAATGTAAGAATTAAAACGCTCTCAGGCTCTGAAAAGCATAATAATTAAACATTTTCCTGAAGATCAACTCTGGTTTGTATTGGGGAGAAAATGAGTTTCAAAAGAGTAATAGCATTTAACGCAAATTTTTTTTTCGTCCTATAGTCAAAATGTAAGAATTAAAAAGCTTATCCTGCTTTCAAAAGCATAATAATTTAACATTTTCCTAAAGATCATCTCTGGTTTGTTTTAGGGAGAGAAAGAGTTTCAAATGTGTAATAGCATTTAACGCGAATTTTTCGAAAAACCCAGTTTTCGTCCTATAATCAGGCTCTGAAAAGCTTATTAATTCAACATTTTCCTGAATATCATCTCTGGTTTGCTTTGGGGAGAGACCGAGTATCAAAAGAGTATTAGCATTGAACGCGAATTTTTCGAAAAACCCAGTTTTCGTCCTATAGTCAAAATGTAAGAATTAAAAATTTTTTGAGGCTTCAAAAAGCATAATATTTCTCCATTTTAATGAAGATCATCTCTGGTTTTCTTTGGGGAGTGACCGAGTATCAAAAGAGTATTAGCATTGAACGCGAAATTTTCAAAAAACTCAGTTTTCGTCCTATAGTCAAAATGTAAGAATTAAAAATTTTTTTGAGGCTCCAAAAAGCATAATAATTCAACATTTTCCTGAAGAACATCTCTGGTTTGCTTTGGGGAGAGATCGAGTATCAAAAGAGTATCAGCATTGAACGCGAATTTTTCGAAAAACCCAGTTTCCGTCCTATAGTCAACATGTAAGAATTAGAAATCTTCTGTGGCTCCAAAAAGCATAATAATTCAACAATTTCGTTATTATCATCTCTGGTTTGCTTTAGGGAGAAAGAGAGTTTCAAATGAGTATTAGCATTGAAAGGGAATTTTTCGAAAAACACAGTTTTCGTCCTATAATCAAAATGTAAGAATTAAAACGCTTTTCAGGCTCTGAAAAGCATAATAATTAAACATTTTTTTGAAGATCATCTCTGGTTTGCTTTGGGGAGAAGTTGAGTTTCAAAAGAGTATTAGTATTGAACGCGAATTTTTCGAAAAACCCAGTTTTCGTCCTATGGTCGAAATGCAAGAATTAAAACGATTTTCAGGCTCTGAAAAGCATTAAAAATCAACATTTTCCTGAAGATCTACTGTGGTTTGCGTTAGGGGAAAAAGATTTTCAAATTAGTATTAGCACTGAACACGAATATTTAAAAAAAAAAAAAAAACAGTTTTCTTCGTATAGTCAAAATCTAAGAATTAAAACGCTTTTCAGGCTCTGAAAAGCATAATAATTCAGCATTTTTTTTTTGAAGATCAACTCTGGTTTGCTTTAGGGAGAAAAAGAGTTTCAAAAGAGTATTAGCATTTAACGCGGATTTTTCGTAAAGCCCATTTTTCGTCCAATAATCAAAATGTAAGAATTAAAAGTCTTTTCATGCTCTCAAAAGAATAATAATTTAACATTTTTCTGAAGATCATCTCTGGTTTGCTTTAGGGAGAAAAAGAGTTACAAAAGAGTATTAGCATCTAACGCGAATTTTTCGTAAATCCCAGTTTTCGTACAATAATCAAAATGTAAGAATTAAAACGCTCTCAGGCTCTGAAAAGCATAATAATTAAACATTTTCCTGAAGATCAACTCTGGTTTGCTCTAGAGAGAAAAAAGTTTCAAATGAGTATTAGCATTGAACGCGAATTTTTCGAAAAACCCAGTTTTCATCCTATAGTCAAAATGAAAGAATTAAAAAGCTTTTCATGCTCTGAAAAGAATAATAATTCAACATTTTCCTGAATATCATCTCTGGTTTGCTTTAGGGAGAAAAAGAGTTACAAAAGAGTATTAGCATCTAACGCGAATTTTTCGCAAAGCCCAGTTTTCGTCCAATAATCAAAATGTAAGACTTAAAACGCTTTTCAGGCTCTGAAAAGCATAATAATTAAACATTTTTTTGAAGATCATCTCTGGTTTGCTTTGGGGAGAAGTTGAGTTTCAAAAGAGTATTAGTATTGAACGCGAATTTTTCGAAAAACCCAGTTTTCGTCCTATGGTCGAAATGCAAGAATTAAAACGATTTTCAGGCTCTGAAAAGCATTAAAAATCAACATTTTCCTGAAGATCTACTGTGGTTTGCGTTAGGGGAAAAAGATTTTCAAATTAGTATTAGCACTGAACGCGAATATTTAAAAAAAAAAAAAAAAAACAGTTTTCTTCCTATAGTCATAATCTAAGAATTAAAACGCTTTTCAGGCTCTGAAAAGCATAATAATTCAGCATTTTTTTTTTGAAGATCAACTCTGGTTTGCTTTAGAGAGAAAATGAGTTTCAAAAGAGTATTAGCATTTAACGCGGATTTTTCGTAAAGCCCATTTTTCGTCCAATAATCAAAATGTAAGAATTAAAAGTCTTTTCATGCTCTCAAAAGAATAATAATTTAACATTTTCCTGAAGATCATCTCTGGTTTGCTTTTGGGAGAAAAAGAGTTACAAAAGAGTATTAGCATTTAACGCGAATTTTTCGTAAAGCCCAGTTTTCGTACAATAATCAAAATGTAAGAATTAAAACGCTCTCAAGCTCTGAAAAGCATAATAATTAAACATTTTCCTGAAGATCAACTCTGGTTTGCTCTAGAGAGAAAAAAGTTTCAAATGAGTATTAGCATTGAACGCGAATTTTTCGAAAAACCTAGTTTTCGTCCTATAGTCAAAATGAAAGAATTAAAAAGATTTTCATGCTCTGAAAAGAATAATAATTCAACATTTTCCTGAATATCATCTCTGGTTTGTTTAGGGAGAAAAATAGTTACAATAGAGTATTAGCATCTAACGCGAATTTTTCGCAAAGCCCAGTTTTCGTCCAATAATCAAAATGTAAGACTTAAAACGCTTTTCAGGCTCTGAAAAGCATAATAATTAAACATTTTTTTGAAGATCATCTCTGGTTTGCTTTGGGGAGAAGTTGAGTTTCAAAAGAGTATTAGTATTGAACGCGAATTTTTCGAAAAACCCAGTTTTCGTCCTATGGTCGAAATGCAAGAATTAAAACGATTTTCAGGCTCTGAAAAGCATTAAAAATCAACATTTTCCTGAAGATCTACTGTGGTTTGCGTTAGGGGAAAAAGATTTTCAAATTAGTATTAGCACTGAACGCGAATATTTAAAAAAAAAAAAAAAAAAAAAAAACAGTTTTCTTCCTATAGTCAAAATCTAAGAATTAAAACGCTTTCAGGCTCTGAAAAACATAATAATTCAGCATTTTTTTTTTGAAGATCAACTCTGGTTTGCTTTAGGGAGAAAAAGAGTTACAAAAGAGTATTAGCATTTAACGCGGATTTTTCGTAAAGCCTATTTTTCGTCCAATAATCAAAATGTAAGAATTAAAACGTTTTTCAGGCTCTAAAAAGCATAATAATTCAACATTTTCCTGAAGATCATCTCTGGTTTGCTTTGGGGAGATACTGAGTTTCAAATGAGTATCAGCACTGAACGCGAATTTTTCGAAAAACCTTTTCGTCCTATACACAAAATGTGAGAATTAAAAATCTTTTGAGGCTCCAAAAAGCATAATAATTCAACATTTTCCTCAAGATCATCTCTGGTTTGCTTTAGGGTGAAATGAGTTTCAAATGAGTATTAGCATTGAACGCGAATTTTTTGAATAACACAGTTTTCGTCCTATAGTCATAACGTAAGAATTAAAAATCTTTTGAGTTTCCAAGAAGCATAATAATTCAACATTTTCCTCAAGATCATCTCTGGTTTGCTTTAGGGAGAAATGAGTTTCAAATGAGTATTATCATTTAACGCGAATTTTTCGAAAAACCCAGTTTTCGTTTTATACTCAAAATGTAAGAATTAAAAATCTTTTCATGCTCTCAAAAGAATAATAATTCAACATTTTCCTGAAGATCATCTATGGTTTGCTTTTGGGAGAAAAAGAGTTACAAAAGAGTATTAGCATCTAACGCGAATTTTTCGTAAAGCCCAGTTTTCGTCTTATAATCAAAATGTAAGAATTAAAACGCTTTTCAGGCTCTGAAAAGCATAATAATTAAACATTTTTGAGAAGATCATCTCTGGTTTGCTTTGGGGAGAAGATGAGTTTCAAAAGAGTATTATCATTTAACGCGATTTTTCAAATAACCCAGTTTTCGTGCTATAGTCAAAATGTAAGAATTAAAAAGCTTATCCTGCTTTGAAAAGCATAATAATTTAACATTTTCCTAAAGATCATCTCTGGTTTGTTTTAGGGAGAGAAAGAGTTTCAAATGTGTAATAGCATTTAACGCGAATTTTTCGAAAAACCCAGTTTTCGTCCTATAATCAGGCTCTGAAAAGCTTATTAATTCAACATTTTCCTGAATATCATCTCAGGTTTGCTTTGGGGAGAGACCGAGTATCAAAAGAGTATTAGCATTGAACGCGAATTTTTCGAAAAACCCAGTTTTCGTCCTATAGTCAAAATGTAAGAATTAAAAATTTTTTGAGGCTTCAAAAAGCATAATATTTCTCCATTTTAATGAAGATCATCTCTGGTTTTCTTTGGGGAGAGACCGAGTATCAAAAGAGTATTAGCATTGAACGCGAAATTTTCAAAAAACTCAGTTTTCGTCCTATAGTCAAAATGTAAGAATTAAAAATTTTTTGAGGCTCCAAAAAGCATAATAATTCAACATTTTCCTGAAGATCATCTCTGGTTTGCTTTGGGGAGAGATCGAGTATCAAAAGAGTATCAGCATTGAACGCGAATTTTTCGAAAAACCCAGTTTCCGTCCTATAGTCAACATGTAAGAATTAGAAATCTTCTGTGGCTCCAAAAAGCATAATAATTCAACAATTTCGTTATTATCATCTCTGGTTTGCTTTAGGGAGAAAGAGAGTTTCAAATGAGTATTAGCATTGAAAGGGAATTTTTCGAAAAACACAGTTTTCGTCCTATAATCAAAATGTAAGAATTAAAACGCTTTTCAGGCTCTGAAACGCTTAAAAATTCAACATTTTCCTGAAGATCATCTCTGGTTCGCTTTGGGGAGATACTGAGTTTCAAAAGAGTATTAGCATTGAACGCGAATTTTTCGAAAAACCCAGTTTCCGTCCTATAGTCAAAATGTAAGAATTAGAAATCTTCTGTGGCTCCAAAAAGCATAATAATTCAACAATTTCATTAATATCATCTCTGGTTTGCTTTAGGGAGAAAGAGAGTTTCAAATGAGTATTAGCATTGAAAGGGAATTTTTCGAAAAACCCGGTTTTCGTCCTATAATCAAAATGTAAGAATTGGAACGTTTTTCAGGCTGTGAAAAGCATAATAAATCAACATTTTCCTGAAGATCATCTTTGGTTTGCTTTGGGGAGAAACTGAGTTTCAAAAGAGTATTAGCATTGAACGCGAATTTTTCGAAAAACCCAGTTTTCGTCCTATAATCAAAATGTAAGAATTAAAACGCTTTTCAGGCTCTGAAACGCTTAAAAATTCAACATTTTCCTGAAGATCATCTCTGGTTCGCTTTGGGGAGATACTGAGTTTTAAATGAGTATCAGCATTGAGCGCGAATTTTTCGAAAAACCCAGTTTTCGTCCTATACTCAAAATGTAAGAATTAAAAATCTTTTGAGGCTCCAAAAAGCATAATAATTCAACATTTTTATCAAGATCATCTCTGGTTTGCTTTAGGGAGAAATGAGTTTCAAATGAGTATTAGCATTTAACGCGAATTTTTCGAAAACCCAGTTTTCGTCTTATAATCAAAATGTAAGAATTAAAACTCTTTTTAGGATCTGAAAAGCATAATAATTCAACATTTTCCTGAAGATCATCTCTGGTTTGCTTTGGGGAGAGACCGAGTTTCAAAAGAGTATTAGCATTGAACGCGAATTTTTTGAAAAACCCAGTTTTTGTCCTATAGTCAAAACGTAAGAATTAAAAATCTTTTGAGGGTCCAAGAAGCATAATAATTCAACATTTTCCTGAAGATCATATCTGGTTTGCTTTGGGGTGAGACCGAGTATCAAAAGAGTACTAGCATTGAACACGAATTTTTCGAAAAACCCAGTTTTCGGCCTATAATCAAAATGTAAGAATTAAAACGCTTTTCAGGCTCTGAAACGCTTAAAAATTCAACATTTTCCTGAAGATCATCTCTGGTTCGCTTTGGGGAGATACTGAGTTTCAAATGAGTATCAGCATTGAACGCGAATTTTTCGAAAAACCCAGTTTTCGTCCTATACACAAAATGTAAGAATTAAAAATCTTTTGTGGCTCCAAAAAGCATAATAATTCAACATTTTTCTCAAGATCATCTCTGTTTTGCTTTAGGGAGAAATGAGTTTCAAATGAGTATTAGCATTTAACGCGAATCTTTCGAAAAACCCAGTTTTCATCTTATAATCAAAATGTAAGAATTAAAACTCTTTTTAGGCTCTGAAAAGCATAATAATTCAACATTTTCCTGAAGATCATCTCTGGTTTGGTTTGGGGTGAGACCGAGTATCAAAAGAGTATTATGCATTGAACGCGAATTTTTCGAAAAACCCAGTTTTCGTCCTATAATCAAAATGTAAGAATTAAAACTCTTTTCAGGCTCTGAAACGCTTAAATATTCAACATTTTCCTGAAGATCATCTCTGGTTCGCTTTGGGGAGATACTGAGTTTCATATGAGTATCAGCATTGAACGCGAATTTTTCGAAAAACCCAGTTTTCGTCTTATACACAAAATGTAAGAATTAGAAATCTTGTGAGGCTCCAAAAAGCATAATAATTCAACATTTTCCTCAAGATCATCTCTGGTTTGCTTTAGGGAGAAATGAGTTTCAAATGAGTATTAGCATTTAACGCGAATTTTTCGAAAAACCCAGTTTTCGTCTTATAATCAAAATGTAAGAATTAAAACTCTTTTTAGGCTCTGAAAAGCATAATAATTCATCATTTTCCTGAAGATCATCTCTGGTTTGCTTTGGGGAGAGACCGAATTTCAAAAGAGTATTAGCATTGAACGCGAATTTTTCGTAAAGCCCAGTTTTCGTCCTATACTCAAAATGTAAGAATTAAAAGTCTTTTCATGCTCTCAAAAGAATAATAATTTAACATTTTCCTGAAGAAAATCTCTGGTTTGCTTTTGGGAGAAAAAGAGTTACAAAAGAGTATTAGCATCTAACGCGAATTTTTCGTAAAGCCCAGTTTTCGTACAATAATCAAAATGTAAGAATTAAAACGCTCTCAGGCTCTGAAAAGCATAATAATTAAACATTTTTGTAAAGATCATCTCTGGTTTGCTTTGGGGAGAAGATGAGTTTCAAAAGAGTATTAGCATTTAACGCGATTTTTCAAAAAACCCAGTTTTCGTGCTATAGTCAAAATGTAAGTATTAAATCGCTTTTCAAGCTCTGAAAAGCAAAATAATTAATAATTTTCCTGAAGATCAACTCTGGTTTGCTCTAGAGAGAAAAAAGTTTCAAATGAGTATTAGCATTGAACGCGAATTTTTCGAAAAACCCAGTTTTCGTCCTATAGTCAAAATGAAAGAATTAAAAAGCTTTTCATGCTCTGAAAAGAATAATAATTCAACATTTTCCTGAATATCATCTCTGGTTTGCTTTAGGGAGAAAAAGAGTTACAAAAGAGTATTAGCATCTAACGCGAATTTTTCGCAAAGCCCAGTTTTCGTCCAATAATCAAAATGTAAGATTTAAAACGCTTTTCAGGCTCTGAAAAGCATAATAATTAAACATTTTTTTGAAGATCATCTCTGGTTTGCTTTGGGGAGAAGTTGAGTTTCAAAAGAATATTAGTATTGAACGCGAATTTTTCGAAAAACCCAGTTTTCGTCCTATGGTCGAAATGCAAGAATTAAAACGATTTTCAGGCTCTGAAAAGCATTAAAAATCAACATTTTCCTGAAGATCTACTGTGGTTTGCGTTAGGGGAAAAAGATTTTCAAATTAGTATTAGCACTGAACGCGAATATTTAAAAAAAAAAAAAAAAAACAGTTTTCTTCCTATAGTCAAAATCTAAGAATTAAAACGCTTTTCAGGCTCTGAAAAGCATAATAATTCAGCATTTTTTTTTTGAAGATCAACTCTGGTTTGCTTTAGGGAGAAAAAGAGTTTCAAAAGAGTATTAGCATTTAACGCGGATTTTTCGTAAAGCCCATTTCTCGTCCAATAATCAAAATGTAAGAATTAAAAGTCTTTTCATGCTCTCAAAAGAATAATAATTTAACATTTTTCTGAAGATCATCTCTGGTTTGCTTTAGGGAGAAAAAGAGTTACAAAAGAGTATTAGCATCTAACGCGAATTTTTCGTAAATCCCAGTTTTCGTACAATAATCAAAATGTAAGAATTAAAACGCTCTCAGGCTCTGAAAAGCATAATAATTAAACATTTTCCTGAAGATCAACTCTGGTATGCTCTAGAGAGAAAAAAGTTTCAAATGAGTATTAGCATTGAACGCGAATTTTTCGAAAAACCCAGTTTTCGTCCTATAGTCAAAATGAAAGAATTAAAAAGCTTTTCATGCTCTGAAAAGAATAATAATTCAACGGATTTTTCGTAAAGCCCATTTTTCGTCCAATAATCAAAATGTAAGAATTAAAAGTCTTTTCATGCTCTCAAAAGAATAATAATTTAACATTTTTCTGAAGATCATCTCTGGTTTGCTTTTGGGAGAAAAAGAGTTACAAAAGAGTATTAGAATCTAACGCGAATTTTTCGTAAATCCCAGTTTTCGTACAATAATCAAAATGTAAGAATTAAAACGCTCTCAGGCTCTGAAAAGCATAATAATTAAACATTTTCCTGAAGATCAACTCTGGTTTGCTCTAGAGAGAAAAAAGTTTCAAATGAGTATTAGCATTGAACGCGAATTTTTCGAAAAACCCAGTTTTCGTCCTATAGTCAAAATGAAAGAATTAAAAAGCTTTTCATGCTCTGAAAAGAATAATAATTCAACATTTTCCTGAATATCATCTCTGGTTTGCTTTAGGGAGAAAAAGAGTTACAAAAGAGTATTAGCATCTAACGCGAATTTTTCGCAAAGCCCAGTTTTCGTCCAATAATCAAAATGTAAGACTTAAAACGCTTTTCAGGTCTGAAAAGCATAATAATTAAACATTTTTTTGAAGATCATCTCTGGTTTGCTTTGGGGAGAAGTTGAGTTTCAAAAGTGTATTAGTATTGAACGCGAATTTTTCGAAAAACCCAGTTTTCGTCCTATGGTCGAAATGCAAGAATTAAAACGATTTTCAGGCTCTGAAAAGCATTAAAAATCAACATTTTCCTGAAGATCTACTGTGGTTTGCGTTAGGGGAAAAAGATTTTCAAATTAGTATTAGCACTGAACGCGAATATTTAAAAAAAAAAAAAAAAAACAGTTTTCTTCCTATAGTCAAAATCTAAGAATTAAAACGGTTTTCAGGCTCTGAAAAGCATAATAATTCAGCATTTTTTTTTTGAAGATCAACTCTGGTTTGCTTTAGGGAGAAAAACAGTTTCAAAAGAGTATTAGCATTTAACGCGGATTTTTCGTAAAGCCCATTTTTCGTCCAATAATCAAAATGTAAGAATTAAAAGTCTTTTCATGCTCTCAAAAGAATAATAATTTAACATTTTCCTGAAGATCATCTCTGGTTTGCTTTTGGGAGAAAAAGAGTTACAAAAGAGTATTAGCATCTAACGCGAATTTTTCGTAAAGCCCAGTTTTCGTACAATAATCAAAATGTAAGAATTAAAACGCTCTCAGGCTCTGAAAAGCATAATAATTAAACATTTTCCTGAAGATCAACTCTGGTTTGCTCTAGAGAGAAAAAAGTTTCAAATGAGTATTAGCATTGAACGCGAATTTTTCGAAAAACCCAGTTTTCGTCCTATAGTCAAAATGTAAGAATTAAAAAGCTTTTCATGCTCTGAAAAGAATAATAATTCAACATTTTCCTGAATATCATCTCTGGTTTGCTTTAGGGAGAAAAAGAGTTACAAAAGAGTATTAGCATCTAACGCGAATTTTTCGCAAAGCCCAGTTTTCGTCCAATAATCAAAATGTAAGACTTAAAACGCTTTTCAGGCTCTGAAAAGCATAATAATTAAACATTTTTTTGAAGATCATCTCTGGTTTGCTTTGGGGAGAAGTTGAGTTTCAAAAGAGTATTAGTATTGAACGCGAATTTTTCGAAAAACCCAGTTTTCGTCCTATGGTCGAAATGCAAGAATTAAAACGATTTTCAGGCTCTGAAAAGCATTAAAAATCAACATTTTCCTGAAGATCTACTGTGGTTTGCGTTAG